>NW_026708146.1:0-135326 GCF_902713425.1 Acipenser ruthenus | reverse complement strand
AACCACTCACTCATCATGGTTGAATACTATGAATAACAGAGGTAGCCATCACTGAATGAGGGGAACTCACCAGATCATCACAACCACATCACTCATCATAATGAACCACTGTGAATAAGAGAGGTAGCCATCACTGAGTGAGAGGAAACCACCAGCTCATCCACAACCACCTCACTCATCACGGTGAACACAGTGAATAAGAGAGGTAGCCATCACTGAGTGAGGGGAAACCACCAGCTCATCCACAACCACCTCCACTCATCATAGTGAACACCGTGAATAAGAGAGTTAGCCATCACTGAGTGAGGTGAAACCCTCCAGTTCATCCACAACCACCTCACTCATCATGGTGAACACTGTGAATAAGATAGGTAGCCATCACTGAGTGAGGGGAACCCACCAGCTCATCAACAACCACCTCAATCATCATGGTGAACACTGTGAATAAGAGATAGACCATCACTGAGTGAGGGGAACCCACCAGCTCATCCACAACCACCTCACTCATCATGGTGAACACTTTAAATAGGAGATAGGACTCTCACTGAGTGAGGGGAACCCCACCAGCTCATCCACAACCTCCTCACTCATCATGGTGAACACTGTGAATAAGAGAGGTAGCCGTCACTGAATGAAGGGAAGCCACCAGCTCATCCACAAAAACCTCACTCATCATGGTGAACACTGTGAATAAGAATGGACCATCACTGAGTGAGGGGAACCCAAAAGCTCATCCACAACCTCCTCACTCATCATGGTGAACACTGTGAATAGGAGATAGACCATCACTGAGTCAAGGGAACCCACCAGCTCATCCACAACCACCTCACTCATCTTGTGAACACTGTGAATAAGAGAGGTAGCCATCACTGAGTGAGGGGAAACCCTCCAGTTCATCCACAACCACCTCACTCATCATAGTTGAACATTGTGAATAAGAGAGGTAGCTATCACTGAGTGAGGGGAACCCAAAAAGCTCATCCACAACCTCCTCACTCATCATGGTGAACACTGTGAATAGGAGATAGACCATCACTGAGTCAAGGGAACCCACCAGCTCATCCACAACCACCTCACTCATCTTGGTGAACACTGTGAATAAGAGAGGTAGCCATCTCTGAGTGAGGGGAACCTACCAGCTCATCCACAACCACATCACTCATCATGGTGAACACTGTGAATTAGAGAGGTATCCATCACTGAATGAGGGGAACACACCAGCTCTTCCACAACCACCTTACTCTATCATGGTGAACACTGTGAATAAGAGAAGACCATCACTGAATGAAGGGAACAAACCAGCTCATCCACAACCACCTCACTCATCATGGTGAACACTGTGAATTAGAGAGGTAGCCTTCACTGAATGAGGGGAACTCAACAGCTCATCCACAACCACCTCACTCATCATGGTGAACACTGTGAATAAGAGATTGACCCATCACTGAGTGAGCGGAACCCACCAGCTCATCCACAACCACCTCACTCATCATGGTGAATACTGTGAATAAGAGAGGTAGCCATCACTGAGTGAGAGGAACCCACCAGCTCATCCACAACCACCTCACTCATCATTGTGAACACTGTGAATAAGAGAGGTAGCCATCATTGAGTGAGAGGAATCCACAACCACCTCACTCATCATGGTGAACACTGTGAATAAGAGATTGACCATCACTGAGTGAGGGGAACCCACCAGCTCATCCACAACCACCTCACTCATCATTGTGAACACTGTGAATAAGACTGTTAGCCATCACTGAGTGAGCGGAACCCACCAGCTCATCCTCAACCACCTCACTCATCATGGTGAATACTGTGAATAAGCAGAGGTAGCCATCACTGAAATGAGGGGAATCACCAGCTCATCCACAACCACATCACTCATCATAATGAACACTGTGAATAAGAGAGTAGCCATCACTGAGTGAGAGGAACCCACCAGCTCATCCACAACCACCTCACTCATCATTGTGAACACTGTGAATAAGAGAGGTAGCCATCATTGAGTGAATGGAACCCAACAGCTGATCCACAACCACCTCACTCATCATGGTGAACACTGTGAATAAGAGAGGTAGCATCACTGAGTCAAGGGAACCCACCAGCTCATCCACAACCACCTCACTCATCATGGTGAACACTGTGATAAGAGAGGTAGCCATCACTGAGAGAGGGGAACCCACCAGCTCATCACAACCACCTTACTCTTCATGGTGAACACTGTGAATAGGAGATAGACATCAGTGAGTGAGGGGAACCCACCAGCTCATCCACAACCACCTCACTCATCATGGAGAACACTGTGAATTAGAGAGGTAGCCCATCACTGAATGAGGGGAACACACCAGCTCTTCCACAACCACCTCACTCATCATGGTGAACACTTTGAGTAGGAGATAGACTCTCACTGAGTGAGGGGAACCCACCAGCTCATCCACAACCTCCTCACTCATCAAGGTGAACACTGTGAATAAGAGAGGTAGCCGTCACTGAATGAAGGCAAGCCACCAGCTCATCCACAACCACCTCACTCATCATGGTGAACACTATGAATAAGAAATGGACCATCACTGAGTGAGGGGAACCCACCAGCTCATACACAACCACCTCACTCATCATAGTGAACACTGTGAATTAGAGAGGTATCCATCAACTGAATGAGGGGAACACACCAGCTCTTCCACAACCACCTTACTCATCATGGTTGAACACTGTGAATAAGAGAAAGACCACACTGAATGAAGGGACAAACCAGCTCATCCACAACACCTCACTCATCATGGTGAACACTGTGAATTAGAGAGGTAGCCATCACTGAATGAGGGGAACTCAACAGCTCATCCACAACCACCTCACTCATCATGGTGAACACTGTGAATAAGAGATTGACCATCACTGAGTGAGCGGAACCCACCAGCTCATCCACAACCACCTCACTCATCATGGTGAATACTGTGAATAAGAGAGGTAGCCATCACTGAGTGAGAGGAACCCACCAGCTCATCCACAACCACCTCACTCATCATTGTGAACACTGTGGAATAAGAGAGGTAGCCATCATTGAGTGAGAGGAAATCCACAACCAACCTCACTCATCATGGTGGAACACTGTGAATAAGAGATTGACCATCACTGAGTGAGGGGAACCACCAGCTCATCCACAACCACCTCACTCATCATTGTGAACACTGTGAATAAGACTGTTAGCCATCACTGAGTGAGCGGAACCCACCAGCTCATCCTCAACCACCTCACTCATCATGGTGAATACTGTGAATAACAGAGGTAGCCATCACTGAATGAGGGGAATCACCAGCTCATCCACAACCACATCACTCATCATAATGAACACTGTGATTAAGAGAGGGTAAGCCCTCACTGAGTGAGAGGAACCCACCAGCTCATCCACAACCACCTCACTCATCATTGTGAACACTGTGAAGAAGAGAGGTAGCCATCATTGAGTGATGGAACCCAACAGCTGATCCACAACCACCTCACTCATCATGGTGAACACTGTGAATAAGAGAGGTAGCCATCACTGAGTCAAGGGACCCACCAGCTCATCCACAACCACCTCACTCATTCATGGTGAACACTGTGAATAAGAGAGGTAGCCATCACTGAGAGAGGGGAACCCCCAGCCTCATCAACAACCACCTTACTCCTTCATGGTGAACACTGTGAATAGGAGATAGACCATCAGTGAGTGAGGGGAACCCACCAGCTCATCCACAACCACCTCACTCATCATGGAGAACACTGTGAATTAGAGAGGTAGCCATCACTGAATGAGGGGAACACACCAGCTCTTCCACAACCCACCTCACTCATCATGGTGAACACTTTGAGTAGGAGATAGACTCTCACTGAGTGAGGGGAACCCACCAGCTCATCCACAACCTCCTCACTCATCATGGTGCAACACTGTGAATAAGAGAGGTAGCCCGTCACTGAATGAAGGCAAGCCACCAGCTCTCCACAACCACCTCACTCATCATGGTGAACACTATGAATAAGAAATGGACCATCACTGAGTGAGGGGAACCCACCAGCTCATACACAACCACCTCACTCATCATAGTGAACACTGTGAATAAGAGAGGTAGCCATCACTGAGTGAGGGGAACCCTCCAGTTCATCCACAACCACCTCACGCATCATAGTGAACATTGTGAATAAGAGAGGTAGCTATCACTGAGTGAGGGGAACCCAAAAGCTCATCCACAACCTCCTCACTCATCATGGTGAACACTGTGAATAGGAGATAGACCATCACTGAGTCAAGGAACCCACCAGCTCATCCACAACCACCTCACTCATCATGGTGAACACTGTGAATAAGAGAGGTAGCCATCACTGAGTGAGGGGAACCCACCAGCTCATCCACAACCACATCACTCATCATGGTGAACACGTGAATAAGAGAGGTAGCCATCACTGAGTGAGGGGAACCCACCAGCTCATCCATAACCACCTCACTCAACATGGTGAACACTGTGAATAAGAGATTGACCATCACTGAGTGAGGGGACCCACAGCTCATCCATAACCACCTCACCCATCATTGTGAAACACTGTGAATAAGCGTGTTAGCCATCACTGAGTGAGCGGAACCCACCCAGCTCATCCACACCCACCTCACTCATCATGGTGAACACTGTGAATAAGAGAGGTAGCCATCACTGAGTGAGGGGAACCCACCAGCTCATCCATAACCACATCACTCAACATGGTGAACACTGTGAATAAGAGAGGTAGCCATCACTGAGTGAGAGGAACACACCAGCTCATCCACAACCACCTCACTCATCATGGTGAACACTGTGAATAGGAGATAGACCATCACTGAGTGAGGGGAACTCACCAGATCATCCACAACCACATCACTCATCATAATGAACACTGTGAATAAGAGAGGTAGCCATCACTGAGTGAGAGGAAACCACCAGCTCATCCACAACCACCTCACTCATCATGGTGAACACTGTGAATAAGAGAGGTAGCCATCACTGAGTGAGGGGAACCCACCAGCTCATCCCTAACCACATCAACTCAACATGGTGAACACTGTGAATAAGAGAGGTAGCCATCACTGAGTGAGAGGAACACACCAGCTCATCCACAACCACCTCACTCATCATGGTGAACACTGTGAATAGGAGATAGACCATCACTGAGTGAGAGGAACCCACCAGCCCATCCACAGCAACTCACTCATCATGGTGAACACTGTGAATAAGAGATTGACCATCACTGAGTGAGCGGAACCCACCAGCTCATCCACAACCACCTCACTCATCATGGTGAACACTGTGAATAAGAGAGGTAGCCATCACTGAGTGAGGGGAACCCACCAGCTCATCCATAACCACCTCACTCCATCATGGTGAACACTGTGAATTAGAGAGTTAGCCATCACTGAATGAGGGGAACACACCAGCTCATCCACAACCACCTCACTCATCATGGTGAACACTGTGAATAGAGAGTAGCCATCACTGAGTGAGAGGAACCCACCAGCCCATCCACAGCACCTCACTCATCATGGTGAACACTGTGAATAAGAGATTGACCATCACTGAGTGAGGGGAACCCACCAGCTCATCCACAACCACCTCACTCATCATTGTGAACACTGTGAATAAGAGTGTTAGCCATCACTGAGTGAGCGGAACCCACCAGCTCATCCACAACCACCTCACTCATCATGGTGAATACTATGATAACAGAGGTAGCCATCACTGAATGAGGGGAACTCACCAGATCATCCACAACCACATCACTCATCATAATGAACACTGTGAATAAGAGAGGTAGCCATCACTGAAGTGAGAGGAAACCACCAGCTCATCCACAACCACCTCACTCATCACGGTGAACACAGTGAATAAGAGAGGTAGCCATCACTGAGTGAGGGGAAACCACCAGCTCATCCACAACCACCTCACTCATCATAGTGAACACCGTGAATAAGAGAGTTAGCCATCACTGAGTGAGGTGAACCCTCCAGTTCATCCACAACCACCTCACTCATCATGGTGAACACTGTGAAATAGATAGGTAGCCATCACTGAGTGAGGGGAACCCACCAGCTCATCAACAACCACCTCAATCATCATGGTGAACACTGTGATAAGAGATAGACCATCACTGAGTGAGGGGAACCCACAGCTCATCCACAACCACCTCACTCATCATGGTGAACACTTTAAATTAGGAGATAGACTCTCACTGAGTGAGGGGAACCCACCAGCTCATCCACAACCTCCTCACTCATCATGGTGAACACTGTGAATAAGAGAGGTAGCCGTCACTGAATGAAGGGAAGCCACCAGCTCATCCACAAAACCTCACTCATCATGGTGAACACTGTGAATAAGAAATGGACCATCACTGAGTGAGGGGAACCCAAAAGCTCATCCACAACCTCCTCACTCATCATGGTGAAACACTGTGAATAGGAGATAGACCATCACTGAGTCAAGGAACCCACCAGCTCATCCACAACCACCTCACTCATCTTGGTGAACACTGTGAAAAGAGAGGTAGCCATCACTGATGAGGGGAACCCTCCAGTTCATCCACAACCACCTCACATCATAGTGAACATTGTGAATAAGAGAGGTAGCTATCACTGAGTGAGGGGAACCCAAAAGCTCATCCACAACCTCCTCACTCATCATGGTGAACACTGTGATAGGAGATAGACCATCAATGAGTCAAGGGAACCCACCAGCTCATCCATAACCACATCACTCAACATGGTGAACACTGTGAATAAGAGAGGTAGCCATCACTGAGTGAGAGGAACACACCAGCTCATCCACAACCACCTCACTCATCATGGTGAACACTGTGAATAGGAGATAGACCATCACTGAGTGAGGGGAACTCACCAGATCATCCACAACCACATCACTCATCATAATGAACACTGTGAATAAGAGAGGTAGCCATCACTGAGTGAGAGGAAACCACCAGCTCATCCACAACCACCTTCACTCATCATGGTGAACACTGTGAATAAGAGAGGTAGCCATCACTGAGTGAGGGGAACCCACCAGCTCATCCATAACCACATCACTCAACATGGTGAACACTGTGAATAAGAGAGGTAGCCATCACTGAGTGAGAAGGAACACACCAGCTCATCCACAACCACCTCACTCATCATGGTGAACACTGTGAATAGGAGATAGACCATCACTGAGTGAGAGGAACCCACCAGCCCATCCACAGCCAACTCACTCATCATGGTGAACACTGTGAATAAGAGATTGACCATCACTGAGTGAGCGGAACCCACCAGCTCATCCACAACCACCTCACTCATCATGGTGAACACTGTGAATAAGAGAGGTAGCCATCACTGAGTGAGGGGAACCCACCAGCTCATCCATAACCACCTCACTCATCATGGTGAACACTGTGAATTAGAGAGTTAGCCATCACTGAATGAGGGGAACACACCAGCTCATCCACAACCACCTCACTCATCATGGTGAACACTGTGAATAAGAGAGGTAGCCATCACTGAGTGAGAGGAACCCACCAGCCCATCCACAGCCACCTCACTCATCATGGTGAACACTGTGAATAAGAGATTGACCATCACTGAGTGAGGGGAACCCACCAGCTCATCCACAACCACCTCACTCATCATTGTGAACACTGTGAATAAGAGTGTTAGCCATCACTGAGTGAGCGGAACCCACCAGCTCATCCACAACACCTCACTCATCATGGTGAATACTATGAATAACAGAGGTAGCCATCACTGAATGAGGGGAACTCACCAGATCATCCACAACCACATCACTCATCATAATGAACACTGTGAATAAGAGAGGTAGCCATCACTGAGTGAGAGGAAACCACCAGCTCATCCACAACCACCTCACTCATCACGGTGAACACAGTGAATAAGAGAGGTAAGCCATCACTGAGTGAGGGGAAACCACCAGCTCATCCACAACCACCTCACTCATCATAGTGAACACCGTGAATAAGAGAGTTAGCCATCACTGAGTGAGGTGAACCCTCCAGTTCATCCACAACCACCTCACTCATCATGGTGAACACTGTGAATAAGATAGGTAGCCATCACTGAGTGAGGGGAACCCACCAGCTCATCAACAACCACCTCAATCATCATGGTGAACACTGTGAATAAGAGATAGACCATCACTGAGTGAGGGGAACCCACCAGCTCATCCACAACCCACCTCACTCATCATGGTGAACACTTTAAATAGGAGATAGACTCTCACTGAGTGAGGGGGAACCACCAGCTCATCCACAACCTCCTCACTCATCATGGTGAACACTGTGAATAAGAGAGGTAGCCGTCACTGAATGAAGGGAAGCCACCAGCTCATCCACAAAAACCTCACTCATCATGGTGAACACTGTGAATAAGAAATGGACCATCACTGAGTGAGGGGAACCCAAAAGCTCATCCACAACCTCCTCACTCATCATGGTGAACACTGTGAATAGGAGATAGACCATCACTGAGTCAAGGGAACCCACCAGCTCATCCACAACCACCTCACTCATCTTGGTGAACACTGTGAATAAGAGAGGTAGCCATCACTGAGTGAGGGGAACCCTCCAGTTCATCCACAACCACCTCACTCATCATAGTGAACATTGTGAATAAGAGAGGTAGCTATCACTGAGTGAGGGGAACCCAAAAGCTCATCCACAACCTCCTCACTCATCATGGTGAACACTGTGAATAGGAGATAGACCATCAATGAGTCAAGGGAACCCACCAGCTCATCCACAACCACCTCACTCATCTTGGTGAACACTGTGAATAAGAGAGGTAGCCATCTCTGAGTGAGGGGAACCCACCAGCTCATCCACAACCACATCACTCATCATGGTGAACACTGTGAATTAGAGAGGTATCCATCACTGAATGAGGGGAACACACCAGCTCTTCCACAACCACCTTACTCATCATGGTGAACACTGTGAATAAGAGAAAGACCATCACTGAATGAAGGGAACAAACCAGCTCATCCACAACCACCTCACTCATCATGGTGAACACTGTGAATTAGAGAGGTAGCCATCACTGAATGAGGGGATCTCAACAGCTCATCCACAACCACCTCACTCATCATGGTGAACACTGTGAATAAGAGATTGACCATCACTGAGTGAGCGGAACCCACCAGCTCATCCACAACCACCTCACTCATCATGGTGAATACTGTGAATAAGAGAGGTAGCCATCACTGAGTGAGAGGAACCCACCAGCTCATCCACAACCACCTCACTCATCATTGTGAACACTGTGAATAAGAGAGGTAGCCATCATTGAGTGAGAGGAATCCACAACCACCTCACTCATCATGGTGAACACTGTGAATAAGAGATTGACCATCACTGAGTGAGGGGAACCACCAGCTCATCCACAACCACCTCACTCATTATTGTGAACACTGTGAATAAGACTGTTAGCCATCACTGAGTGAGCGGAACCCACCAGCTCATCCTCAACCACCTCACTCATCATGGTGAATACTGTGAATAACAGAGGTAGCCATCACTGAATGAGGGGAATCACCAGCTCATCCACAACCACATCACTCATCATAATGAACACTGTGAATAAGAGAGGTAGCCATCACTGAGTGAGAGGAACCCACCAGCTCATCCACAACCACCTCACTCATCATTGTGAACACTGTGAATAGAGAGGTAGCCATCATTGAGTGAATGGAACCCAACAGCTGATCCACAACCACCTCACTCATCATGGTGAACACTGTGAATAAGAGATAGACCATCACTGAGTCAAGGGAACCCACCAGCTCATCCACAACCACCTCACTCATCATGGTGAACACTGTGAATAAGAGAGGTAGCCATCACTGAGAGAGGGGAACCCACCAGCTCATCCATAACCACATCACTCATCATGGTGAACACTATGAATAAGAGAGGTAGCCATCACTGAGAGAGGGGAACCCACCAGCTCATCAACAACCACCTTACTCTTCATGGTGAACACTGTGAATAGGAGATAGACCATCAGTGAGTGAGGGGAACCCACCAGCTCATCCACAACCACCTCACTCATCATGGAGAACACTGTGAATTAGAGAGGTAGCCATCACTGAATGAGGGGAACACATCAGCTCTTCCACAACCACCCTCACTCATCATGGTGAACACTTTGAGTAGGAGATAGACTCTCACTGAGTGAGGGGAAACCCACCAGCTCATCCACAACCTCCTCACTCATCATGGTGAACACTGTGAATAAGAGAGGTAGCCGTCACTGAATGAAGGAAGCCACCAGCTCATCCACAACCACCTCACTCATCATGGTGAACACTATGAATAAGAAATGGACCATCACTGAGTGAGGGGAACCCACCAGCTCATACACAACCACCTCACTCATCATAGTGAACACTGTGATTAAGAGAGGTAGCCATCACTGAGTGAGGGGAACCCTCCAGTTCATCCACAACCACCTCACTCATCATAGTGAACATTGTGAATAGAGAGGTAGCTATCACTGAGTGAGGGGAACCCAAAAGCTCATCCACAACCTCCTCACTCATCATGGTGAACACTGTGAATAGGAGATAGACCATCACTGAGTCAAGGGAAACCCACCAGCTCATCCACAACCACCTCACTCATCATGGTGAACACTGTGATTAAGAGAGGTAGCCATCACTGAGTGAACCCACCAGCTCATCCACAACCACATCACTCATCATGGTGAACACTGTGAATAAGAGAGGTAGCCATCACTGAGTGAGGGGAACCCACCAGCTCATCCATAACCACCTCACTCAACATGGTGAACACTGTGAATAAGAGATTGACCATCACTGAGTGAGGGGAACCCACCAGCTCATCCATAACCACCTCACCCATCATTGTGAACACTGTGAATAAGCGTGTTAGCCATCACTGAGTGAGCGGAACCCACCAGCTCATCCACAACCACCTCACTCATCATGGTGAACACTGTGAATAAGAGAGGTAGCCATCACTGAGTGAGGGGAACCCACCAGCTCATCCATAACCACATCACTCAACATGGTGAACACTGTGAATAAGAGAGGTAGCCATCACTGAGTGAGAGGAACACACCAGCTCATCCACAACCACCTCACTCATCATGGTGAACACTGTGAATAGGAGATAGACCATCACTGAGTGAGGGGAACTCACCAGATCATCCCACAACCACATCACTCATCATAATGAACACTGTGAATAAGAGAGGTAGCCATCACTGAGTGAGAGGAAACACCAGCTCATCCACAACCACCTCACTCATCACGGTGAACACAGTGAATAAGAGAGGTAGCCATCACTGAGTGAGGGGAAACCACCAGCTCATCCACAACCACCTCACTCATCATAGTGAACACCGTGAATAAGACCATCACTGAGTGAGGGGACCCTCCAGTTCATCCACAACCACCTCACTCATCATGGTGAACACTGTGAATAAGATAGGTAGCCATCACTGAGTGAGGGGAACCCACCAGCTCATCAACAACCACCTCAATCATCATGGTGAACACTGTGAATAAGAGATAGACCATCACTGAATGAGGGGAACCCACCAGCTCATCCACAACCACCTCACTCATCATAGTGAACATTGTGAATAAGAGAGGTAGCTATCACTGAGTGAGGGGAACCCACCAGCTCATCCACAACCACCTCACTCATCATGGTGAACACTTTGAATAGGAGATAGACTCTCACTGAGTGAGGGGAACCCACCAGCTCATCCACAACCTCCTCACTCATCATGGTGAACACTGTGAATAAGAGAGGTAGCCGTCACTGAATGAAGGGAAGCCACCAGCTCATCCACAACCACCTCACTCATCATGGTGAACACTGTGAATAAGAGAGGTAGCCATCACTGAGTGAGGGAAACCCACCAGCTCATCCACAACCACATCACTCATCATGGTGAACACTGTGAATAAGAGAGGTAGCCATCACTGAGTGAGGGGAACCCACCAGCTCATCCATAACCACCTCACTCACATGGTGAACACTGTGAATAAGAGATTGACCATCACTGAGTGAGGGGAACCCACCAGCTCATCCATAACCACCTCACCCATCATTGTGAACACTGTGAATAAGCGTGTTAGCCATCACTGAGTGAGCGGAACCCACCAGCTCATCCACAACCACCTCACTCATCATGGTGAACACTGTGAATAAGAGAGGTAGCCATCACTGAGTGAGGGGAACCCACCAGCTCATCCATATCCACATCACTCAACATGGTGAACACTGTGAATAAGAGAGGTAGCCATCACTGAGTGAGAGGAACACACCAGCTCATCCACAACCACCTCACTCATCATGGTGAACACTGTGAATAGGAGATAGACCATCACTGAGTGAGGGGAACTCACCAGATCATCCACAACCACATCACTCATCATAATGAACACTGTGAATAAGAGAGGTAGCCATCACTGAGTGAGAGGAACCACCAGCTCATCCACAACCACCTCACTCATCACGGTGAACACAGTGAATAAGAGAGGTAGCCATCACTGAGTGAGGGGAAACCACCAGCTCATCCACAACCACCTCACTCATCATAGTGAACACCGTGAATAAGAGAGTTAGCCATCACTGAGTGAGGGGAACCCTCCAGTTCATCCACAACCACCTCACTCATCATGGTGAACACTGTGAATAAGATAGGTAGCCATCACTGAGTGAGGGGAACCCACCAGCTCATCAACAACCACCTCAATCATCATGGTGAACACTGTGAATAAGAGATAGACCATCACTGAATGAGGGGAACCCAACAGCTCATCCACAACCACCTCACACATCATAGTGAACATTGTGAATAAGAGAGGTAGCTATCACTGAGTGAGGGGAACCCACCAGCTCATCCACAACCACCTCACTCATCATGGTGAACACTTTGAATAGGAGATAGACTCTCACTGAGTGGGGGAACCCACCAGCTCATCCACAACCTCCTCACTCATCATGGTGAACACTGTGAATAAGAGAGGTAGCCGTCACTGAATGAAGGGAAGCCACCAGCTCATCCACAACCACCTCACTCATCATGGTGAACACTGTGAATAAGAAAATGGACCATCACTGAGTATTTTTTGAAGGGGAACCCACCAGCTCATACACAACCACCTCACTCATCATAGTGAACACTGTGAATAAGAGAGGTATCCATCACTGAGTGAGGGGAACCCTCCAGTTCATCCACAACCACCTCACTCATCAGAGTGAACATTGTGAATAAGAGAGGTAGCTATCACTGAGTGAGGGGAACCCAAAAGCTCATCCACAACCTCCTCACTCATCATGGTGAACACTGTGAATAGGAGATAGACCATCACTGAATGAGGGGAACACACCAGCTCATCGACAACCACATCACTCATCATGGAGAACACTGTGAATTAGAGAGGTATCCATCACTGAATGAGGGGAACACACCAGCTCTTCCACAACCACCTTACTCATCATGGTGAACACTGTGAATAGAGAAAGACCATCACTGAATGAAGGGAACAAACCAGCTCATCCACAACCACCTCACTCATCATGGTGAACACTGTGAATAAGAGAGGTAGCCATCACTGAATGAGGGGAACTCACCAGCTCATCCACAACCACCTCACTCATCATGGTGAACACTGTGAATAAGAGATTGACCATCACTGAGTGAGAGGAACCCACCAGCTCTTCCACAACCACCTCACTCATCATTGTGAACACTGTGAATAAGAGAGGTAGCCATCATTGAGTGAGAGGAATCCACAACCACCTCACTCATCATGGTGAACACTGTGAATAAGAGATTGACCATCACTGAGTGAGGGGAACCCACCAGCTCATCCACAACCACCTCACTCATCATTGTGAACACTGTGAATAACAGAGGTAGCCATCACTGAATGAGGGGAATCACCAGCTCATCCACAACCACATCACTCATCATAATGAACACTGTGAATAAGAGAGGTAGCCATCACTGAGTGAGAGGAACCCACCAGCTCATCCACAACCACCTCACTCATCATTGTGAACACTGTGAATAAGAGAGGTAGCCATCATGAGTGAATGGAACCCACCAGCTGATCCACAACCACCTCACTCATCATGGTGAACACTGTGAATAAGAGATAGACCATCACTGAGTCAAGGAAACCCACCAGCTCATCCACAAACCACCTCACTCATCATGGTGAACACTGTGAATAAGAGAGGTAGCTATCACTGAGTGAGCGGAACCCACCAGCTCATCCACAACCACCTCACTCATCATGGTGAACACTGTGAATAAGAGAGGTAGCCATCACTGAGAGAGGGGAACCCACCAGCTCATCAACAACCACCTTACTCTTCATGGTGAACACTGTGAATAGGAGATAGACCATCAGTGAGTGAGGGGAACCCACCAGCTCATCCACAAACACCTCACTCATCATGGAGAACACTGTGAATTAGAGAGGTAGCCATCACTGAATGAGGGGAACACACAGCTCATCCACAACCTCCTCACTCATCATGGTGAACACTGTGAATAAGAAATGGACCATCACTGAGTGAGGGGAACCCACCAGCTCATCCACAACCACCTCACTCATCATAGTGAACACTGTGAATAAGAGAGGTAGCCATCACTGAGTGAGGGGAACCTCCAGTTCATCCACAACCACCTCACTCATCATAGTGAACATTGTGAATAAGAGAGGTAGCTATCACTGAGTGAGGGGAACCCAAAAGCTCATCCACAACCTCCTCACTCATCATGGTGAACACTGTGAATAGGAGATAGACCATCACTGAGTCAAGGGACCCACCAGCTCATCCACAACCACCTCACTCATCATGGTGAACACTGTGAATAAGAGAGGTAGCCATCACTGAGTGAGGGGAACCCACCAGCTCATCCACAACCACATCACTCATCATGGTGAACACTGTGAATAAGAGATTGACCATCACTGAGTGAGAGGAACCCACCAGCTCATCCACAACCACCTCACTCATCATGGTGAATACTGTGAATAAGAGTGGTAGCCATCACTGAGTGAGAGGAACCCACCAGCTCATCGACAACCACATCACTCATCATGGAGAACACTGTGAATTAGAGAGGTATCCATCACTGAAGGGGAACACACCAGCTCTTCCACAACCACCTTACTCATCATGGTGAACACTGTAAATAAGAGAAAGACCATCACTGAATGAAGGGAACAAACCAGCTCATCCACAACCACCTCACTCATCATGGTGAACACTGTGAATAAGAGAGGTAGCCATCACTGAATGAGGGGAACTCACCAGCTCATCCACAACCACCTCACTCATCATGGTGAACACTGTGAATAAGAGATTGACCATCACTGAGTGAGAGGAACCCACCAGCTCATCCACAACCACCTCACTCATCATTGTGAACACTGTGAATAAGACTGTTAGCCATCAGTGAGTGAGCGGAACCCACCAGCTCATCCACAACTACCTCACTCATCATGGTGAATACTGTGAATAAGAGAGGTAGCCATCACTGAGTGAGAGGAACCCACCAGCTCATCCACAACCACCTCACTCATCATTGTGAACACTGGTGAATAACAGAGGTAGCCATCATTGAGTGAGAGGAATCCACAACCACCTCACTCATCATGGTGAACACTGTGAATAAGAGAGGTAGCCATCACTGAATGAGGGGAACTCACCAGCTCATCCACAACCACCTCACTCATCATGGTGAAATCTGTGAATAAGAGATTGACCATCACTGAGTGAGGGGAACTCACCAGCTCATCCACAACCACCTCACTCATCATTGTGAAACACTGTGAATAAGACTGTTAGCCATCACTGAGTGAGCGGAACCCACAGCTCATCCACAACTACCTCACTCATCATGGTGAATACTGTGAATAAGGAGAGGTAGCCATCACTGAGTGAGAGGAACCCACCAGCTCATCCACAACCACCTCACTCATCATTGTGAACACTGTGAATAAGAGAGTTAGCCATCATTGAGTGAGAGGAATCCACAACCACCTCACTCATCATGGAGAACACTGTGAATAAGAGAGGTAGCCATCACTGAATGACGGGAACTCACCAGCTCATCCACAACCACCTCACTCATCATGGTGAACACTGTGAATAAGAGATTGACCATCACTGAGTGAGGGGAACCCACCAGCTCATCCACAACCACCTCACTCATCATTGTGAACACTGTGAATAAGACTGTTAGCCATCACTGAGTGAGCGGAACCCACCAGCTCATCCACAACCACCTCACTCATCATGGTGAATACTGTGAATAACAGAGGTAGCCATCACTGAATGAGGGGAATCACCAGCTCATCCACAACCACATCACTCATCATAATGAACACTGTGAATAAGAGAGGTAGCCATCACTGAGTGAGAGGAACCCACCAGCTCATCCACAACCACCTCACTCAGCATTGTGAACACTGTGAATAAGAGAGGTAGCCATCATTGAGTGAATGGAACCCACCAGCTGATCCACAACCACCTCACTCATCATGGTGAACACTGTGAATGAGAGAGGTAGCCATCACTGAGAGAGGGGAACCCACCAGCTCATCCATAACCACATCACTCATCATGGTGAACACTATGAATAAGAGAGGTAGCCATCACTGAGTGAGCGGAACCCACCAGCTCATCCACAACCACCTCACTCATCATGGTGAACACTGTGAATAAGAGAGGTAGCCATCACTGAGAGAGGGGAACCCACCAGCTCATCAACAACCACCTTACTCTTCATGGTGAACACTGTGAATAGGAGATAGACCATCAGTGAGTGAGGGGAACCCACCAGCTCATCCACAACCACCTCACTCATCATTGAGAACACTGTGAATTAGAGAGGTAGCCATCACTGAATGAGGGGATCACACCAGCTCTTCAACAACCACCTCACTCATCATGGTGAACACTGTGAATAAGAGAGGTAGCCATCACTGATTGAGGGGAACTCACCAGCTCATCCACAACCACCTCACTCATCATGGTGAACACTGTGAATAAGAGAGGTAGCCATCACTGAGTGAGAGGAATCCACCAGCTCATCCACAACCACCTCACTCATCATGGTGAACACTGTGAATAAGAGATTGACCATCACTGAGTGAGGGGAACCCACCAGCTCATCCACAACCACCTCACCATCATTGTGAACACTGTGAATAAGAGTGGTAGCCATCACTGAGTGAGGGGAACACACCAGCTCATCCATAAACACATCACTCAACATGGTGAACACTGTGAATAAGAGAGGTAGCCATCACTGAGTGAGAGGAACACACCAGCTCATCCACAACCACCTCACTCATCATGGTGAACACTGTGAATAAGAGAGGTAGCCATCACTGAGAGAGGGGAACCCACCAGCTCATCAACAACCACCTTACTCTTCATGGTGAACACTGTGAATAAGAGAGGTAGCCATCACTGAGTGAGAGGAACCCACCAGCCCATCCACAGCCACGTCACTCATCATGGTGAACACGGTGAATAAGAGATTGACCATCACTGAGTGAGCGGAACCCACCTGCTCATCCACAACCACCTCACTCATCATAGTGAACATTGTGAATAAGTGAGGTAGCTATCACTGAGTTAGGGGAACCCACCAGCTCATCCACAACCACCTCACTCATCATGGTGAACACTGTGAATAAGAAATGGACCATCACTGAGTGAGGGGAACCCACCAGCTCATCCACAACCACCTCACTCATCATAGTGAACACTGTAAATAAGAGAGGTAGCCATCACTGAGTGAGGGGAACCCTCCAGTTAATCCACAACCACCTCACTCATCATAGTGAACATTGTGAATAAGAGAGGTAGCCATCACTGAGTGAGGGGAACCCACCAGTTCATCCACAACCACATCACTCATCATGGAGAACACTGTGAATTAGAGAGGTATCCATCACTGAATGAGGGGAACACACCAGCTCTTCCACAACCACCTCACTCATCATGGTGAACACTGTGAATAAGAGAAAGACCATCACTGAATGAAGGGAACAAACCAGCTCATCCACAACAACCTCACTCATCATGGTGAACACTGTGAATAAGAGAGGTAGCCATCACTGAATGAGGGGAACTCACCAGCTCATTCACAACCACATCACTCATCATGGTGAACACGTGAATAAGAGAGGAAGCCATCACTGAGTGAGAGGAATCCACAACCACCTCACTCATCATGGTGAACACTGTGAATAAGACTGTTAGCCATCACTGAGTGAGCGGAACCCACCAGCTCATCCACAACCACCTCACTCATCATGGTGAATACTGTGAATAACAGAGGTAGCCATCACTGAATGAGGGGAATCACCAGCTCACCCACAACCACATCACTCATCATAATGAACACTGTGAATAAGAGAGGTAGCCATCACTGAGTGAGAGGAACCCACCAGCTCATCCACAACCACCTCACTCATCATTGTGAACACTGTGAATAAGACTGTTAGCCATCACTGAGTGAAGGGAACACACCAGCTCATCCACAACCACCTCACTCATCATGGTGAATACTGTGAATAACAGAGGTAGCCATCACTGAATGAGGGGAATCACCAGCTCATCCACAACCACATCACTCATCATAATGAACACTGTGAATAAGAGAGGTAGCCATCACTGAGTGAGGGGAACCCACCAGCTCATCCACAACCACCTCACTCATCATGGAGAACACTGTGAATTAGAGAGGTAGCCATCACTGAATGAGGGGAACACACCAGCTCTTCCACAACCACCTCACTCATCATGGTGAACACTGTGAATAAGAGAGGTAGCCATCACTGATTGAGGGGAACTCACCAGCTCATCCACAAACACCTCACTCATCATGGTGAACACTGTGAATAAGAGATTGACCATCACTGAGTGAGGGGAACCCACCAGCTCATCCACAACCACCTCACTCATCATTGTGAACACTGTGAATAAGCGTGTTAGCCATCACTGAGTGAGCGGAACACACCAGCTCATCCATAAACCCATCACTCAACATGGTGAACACTGTGAATTAGAGAGGTAGCCATCACTGAGTGAGAGGAACACACCAGCTCATCCACAGCCACCTCACTCATCATGGTGAACACTGTGAATAAGAGATTGACCATCACTGAGTGAGGGGAACCCACCAGCTCATCCACAACCACCTCACTCATCATAGTGAACATTGTGAATAAGAGAGGTAGCTATCACTGAGTGAGGGGAACCCACCAGCTCATCCACAACCACCTCACTCATCATGGTGAACACTTTGAATAGGAGATAGAATCTCACTGAGTGAGGGGAACCCACCAGCTCATCCACAACCACCTCACTCATCATAGTGAACACTGTGAATAAGAGAGGTAGCCGTCACTGAATGAAGGGAAGCCACCAGCTCATCCACAAACACCTCACTCATCATAGTGAACACTGTGAATAAGAAATGGACCATCACTGAGTGAGGGGAACCCACCAGCTCATCCACAACCACCTCACTCACCATGGTGAACACTGTGAATAAGAGAGGTAGCCATCACTGAGTGAGCGGAACCCACCAGCTCATCCACAACCACCTCACTCATCATGGTAAACACTGTGAATAAGAGATGTAGCCATTACTGAGTGAGGGGAACCCACCAGCTCATCCACAACCACCTCACTCACCATGGTGAACACTGTGAATAAGAGAGGTAGCCATCACTGAGTGAGGGGAACCCACCAGCTCATCCATAAACACATCACTCAACATGGTGAACACTGTGAATAAGAGAGGTAGCCATCACTGAATGACGGGAACTCACCAGCTCATCCACAACCACCTCACTCATCATGGTGAACACTGTGAATAAGAGATTGACCATCACTGAGTGAGGGGAACCCACCAGCTCATCCACAACCACCTCACTCATCATTGTGAACACTGTGAATAAGACTGTTAGCCATCACTGAGTGAGCGGAACCCACCAGCTCATCCACAACCACCTCACTAATCATGGTGAATACTGTGAATAACAGAGGTAGCCATCACTGAATGAGGGGAATCACCAGCTCATCCACAACCACATCACTCATCATAATGAACACTGTGAATAAGAGAGGTAGCCATCACTGAGTGAGAGGAACCCACCAGCTCATCCACAACCACCTCACTCAGCATTGTGAACACTGTGAATAAGAGAGGTAGCCATCATTGAGTGAATGGAACCCACCAGCTGATCCACAACCACCTCACTCATCATGGTGAACACTGTGAATAAGAGATTGACCATCACTGAGTGAGCGGAACCCACCTGCTCATCCACAACCACCTCACTCATCATAGTGAACATTGTGAATAAGAGAGGTAGCTATCACTGAGTTAGGGGAACCCACCAGCTCATCCACAACCACCTCACTCATCATGGTGAACACTGTGAATAAGAAATGGACCATCACTGAGTGAGGGGAACCCACCAGCTCATCCACAACCACCTCACTCATCATAGTGAACACTGTAAATAAGAGAGGTAGCCATCACTGAGTGAGGGGAACCCTCCAGTTCATCCACAACCACCTCACTCATCATAGTGAACATTGTGAATAAGAGAGGTAGCCATCACTGAGTGAGGGGAACCCACCAGTTCATCCACAACCACATCACTCATCATGGAGAACACTGTGAATTAGAGAGGTATCCATCACTGAATGAGGGGAACACACCAGCTCTTCCACAACCACCTCACTCATCATGGTGAACACTGTGAATAAGAGAAAGACCATCACTGAATGAAGGGAACAAACCAGCTCATCCACAACAACCTCACTCATCATGGTGAACACTGTGAATAAGAGAGGTAGCCATCACTGAATGAGGGGAACTCACCAGCTCATTCACAAACACATCACTCATCATGGTGAACACTGTGAATAAGAGAGGAAGCCATCACTGAGTGAGAGGAATCCACAACCACCTCACTCATCATGGTGAACACTGTGAATAAGACTGTTAGCCATCACTGAGTGAGCGGAACCCACCAGCTCATCCACAACCACCTCACTCATCATGGTGAATACTGTGAATAACAGAGGTAGCCATCACTGAATGAGGGGAATCACCAGCTCACCCACAACCACATCACTCATCATAATGAACACTGTGAATAAGAGAGGTAGCCATCACTGAGTGAGAGGAACCCACCAGCTCATCCACAACCACCTCACTCATCATTGTGAACACTGTGAATAAGACTGTTAGCCATCACTGAGTGAAGGGAACACACCAGCTCATCCACAACCACCTCACTCATCATGGTGAATACTATGAATAACAGAGGTAGCCATCACTGAATGAGGGGAACTCACCAGATCATCCACAACCACATCACTCATCATAATGAACACTGTGAATAAGAGAGGTAGCCATCACTGAGTGAGAGGAAACCACCAGCTCATCCACAACCACCTCACTCATCACGGTGAACACAGTGAATAAGAGAGGTAGCCATCACTGAGTGAGGGGAAACCACCAGCTCATCCACAACCACCTCACTCATCATAGTGAACACCGTGAATAAGAGAGTTAGCCATCACTGAGTGAGGTGAACCCTCCAGTTCATCCACAACCACCTCACTCATCATGGTGAACACTGTGAATAAGATAGGTAGCCATCACTGAGTGAGGGGAACCCACCAGCTCATCAACAACCACCTCAATCATCATGGTGAACACTGTGAATAAGAGATAGACCATCACTGAGTGAGGGGAACCCACCAGCTCATCCACAACCACCTCACTCATCATGGTGAACACTTTAAATAGGAGATAGACTCTCACTGAGTGAGGGGAACCCACCAGCTCATCCACAACCTCCTCACTCATCATGGTGAACACTGTGAATAAGAGAGGTAGCCGTCACTGAATGAAGGGAAGCCACCAGCTCATCCACAAAAACCTCACTCATCATGGTGAACACTGTGAATAAGAAATGGACCATCACTGAGTGAGGGGAACCCAAAAGCTCATCCACAACCTCCTCACTCATCATGGTGAACACTGTGAATAGGAGATAGACCATCACTGAGTCAAGGGAACCCACCAGCTCATCCACAACCACCTCACTCATCTTGGTGAACACTGTGAATAAGAGAGGTAGCCATCACTGAGTGAGGGGAACCCTCCAGTTCATCCACAACCACCTCACTCATCATAGTGAACATTGTGAATAAGAGAGGTAGCTATCACTGAGTGAGGGGAACCCAAAAGCTCATCCACAACCTCCTCACTCATCATGGTGAACACTGTGAATAGGAGATAGACCATCACTGAGTCAAGGGAACCCACCAGCTCATCCACAACCACCTCACTCATCTTGGTGAACACTGTGAATAAGAGAGGTAGCCATCTCTGAGTGAGGGGAACCCACCAGCTCATCCACAACCACATCACTCATCATGGTGAACACTGTGAATAAGAGAAAGACCATCACTGAATGAAGGGAACAAACCAGCTCATCCACAACCACCTCACTCATCATGGTGAACACTGTGAATTAGAGAGGTAGCCATCACTGAATGAGGGGAACTCAACAGCTCATCCACAACCACCTCACTCATCATGGTGAACACTGTGAATAAGAGATTGACCATCACTGAGTGAGCGGAACCCACCAGCTCATCCACAACCACCTCACTCATCATGGTGAATACTGTGAATAAGAGAGGTAGCCATCACTGAGTGAGCGGAACCCACCAGCTCATCCACAACCACCTCACTCATCATGGTGAACACTGTGAATAAGAGATTGACCATCACTGAGTGAGGGGAACCCACCAGCTCATCCACAACCACCTCACTCATTATTGTGAACACTGTGAATAAGACTGTTAGCCATCACTGAGTGAGCGGAACCCACCAGCTCATCCTCAACCACCTCACTCATCATGGTGAATACTGTGAATAACAGAGGTAGCCATCACTGAATGAGGGGAATCACCAGCTCATCCACAACCACATCACTCATCATAATGAACACTGTGAATAAGAGAGGTAGCCATCACTGAGTGAGAGGAACCCACCAGCTCATCCACAACCACCTCACTCATCATTGTGAACACTGTGAATAAGAGAGGTAGCCATCATTGAGTGAATGGAACCCAACAGCTGATCCACAACCACCTCACTCATCATGGTGAACACTGTGAATAAGAGATAGACCATCACTGAGTCAAGGGAACCCACCAGCTCATCCACAACCACCTCACTCATCATGGTGAACACTGTGAATAAGAGAGGTAGCCATCACTGAGAGAGGGGAACCCACCAGCTCATCCATAACCACATCACTCATCATGGTGAACACTATGAATAAGAGAGGTAGCCATCACTGAGAGAGGGGAACCCACCAGCTCATCAACAACCACCTTACTCTTCATGGTGAACACTGTGAATAGGAGATAGACCATCAGTGAGTGAGGGGAACCCACCAGCTCATCCACAACCACCTCACTCATCATGGAGAACACTGTGAATTAGAGAGGTAGCCATCACTGAATGAGGGGAACACATCAGCTCTTCCACAACCACCTCACTCATCATGGTGAACACTTTGAGTAGGAGATAGACTCTCACTGAGTGAGGGGAACCCACCAGCTCATCCACAACCTCCTCACTCATCATGGTGAACACTGTGAATAAGAGAGGTAGCCGTCACTGAATGAAGGGAAGCCACCAGCTCATCCACAACCACCTCACTCATCATGGTGAACACTATGAATAAGAAATGGACCATCACTGAGTGAGGGGAACCCACCAGCTCATACACAACCACCTCACTCATCATAGTGAACACTGTGAATAAGAGAGGTAGCCATCACGAGTGAGGGGAACCCTCCAGTTCATCCACAACCACCTCACTCATCATAGTGAACATTGTGAATAAGAGAGGTAGCTATCACTGAGTGAGGGGAACCCAAAAGCTCATCCACAACCTCCTCACTCATCATGGTGAACACTGTGAATAGGAGATAGACCATCACTGAGTCAAGGGAACCCACCAGCTCATCCACAACCACCTCACTCATCATGGTGAACACTGTGAATAAGAGAGGTAGCCATCACTGAGTGAGGGGAACCCACCAGCTCATCCACAACCACATCACTCATCATGGTGAACACTGTGAATAAGAGAGGTAGCCATCACTGAGTGAGGGGAACCCACCAGCTCATCCATAACCACCTCACTCAACATGGTGAACACTGTGAATAAGAGATTGACCATCACTGAGTGAGGGGAACCCACCAGCTCATCCATAACCACCTCACCCATCATTGTGAACACTGTGAATAAGCGTGTTAGCCATCACTGAGTGAGCGGAACCCACCAGCTCATCCACAACCACCTCACTCATCATGGTGAACACTGTGAATAAGAGAGGTAGCCATCACTGAGTGAGGGGAACCCACCAGCTCATCCATAACCACATCACTCAACATGGTGAACACTGTGAATAAGAGAGGTAGCCATCACTGAGTGAGAGGAACACACCAGCTCATCCACAACCACCTCACTCATCATGGTGAACACTGTGAATAGGAGATAGACCATCACTGAGTGAGGGGAACTCACCAGATCATCCACAACCACATCACTCATCATAATGAACACTGTGAATAAGAGAGGTAGCCATCACTGAGTGAGAGGAAACCACCAGCTCATCCACAACCACCTCACTCATCACGGTGAACACAGTGAATAAGAGAGGTAGCCATCACTGAGTGAGGGGAAACCACCAGCTCATCCACAACCACCTCACTCATCATAGTGAACACCGTGAATAAGAGAGTTAGCCATCACTGAGTGAGGGGAACCCTCCAGTTCATCCACAACCACCTCACTCATCATGGTGAACACTGTGAATAAGATAGGTAGCCATCACTGAGTGAGGGGAACCCACCAGCTCATCAACAACCACCTCAATCATCATGGTGAACACTGTGAATAAGAGATAGACCATCACTGAATGAGGGGAACCCACCAGCTCATCCACAACCACCTCACTCATCATAGTGAACATTGTGAATAAGAGAGGTAGCTATCACTGAGTGAGGGGAACCCACCAGCTCATCCACAACCACCTCACTCATCATGGTGAACACTTTGAATAGGAGATAGACTCTCACTGAGTGAGGGGAACCCACCAGCTCATCCACAACCTCCTCACTCATCATGGTGAACACTGTGAATAAGAGAGGTAGCCGTCACTGAATGAAGGGAAGCCACCAGCTCATCCACAACCACCTCACTCATCATGGTGAACACTGTGAATAAGAGAGGTAGCCATCACTGAGTGAGGGGAACCCACCAGCTCATCCATAACCACCTCACTCAACATGGTGAACACTGTGAATAAGAGATTGACCATCACTGAGTGAGGGGAACCCACCAGCTCATCCATAACCACCTCACCCATCATTGTGAACACTGTGAATAAGCGTGTTAGCCATCACTGAGTGAGCGGAACCCACCAGCTCATCCACAACCACCTCACTCATCATGGTGAACACTGTGAATAAGAGAGGTAGCCATCACTGAGTGAGGGGAACCCACCAGCTCATCCATAACCACATCACTCAACATGGTGAACACTGTGAATAAGAGAGGTAGCCATCACTGAGTGAGAGGAACACACCAGCTCATCCACAACCACCTCACTCATCATGGTGAACACTGTGAATAGGAGATAGACCATCACTGAGTGAGGGGAACTCACCAGATCATCCACAACCACATCACTCATCATAATGAACACTGTGAATAAGAGAGGTAGCCATCACTGAGTGAGAGGAAACCACCAGCTCATCCACAACCACCTCACTCATCACGGTGAACACAGTGAATAAGAGAGGTAGCCATCACTGAGTGAGGGGAAACCACCAGCTCATCCACAACCACCTCACTCATCATAGTGAACACCGTGAATAAGAGAGTTAGCCATCACTGAGTGAGGGGAACCCTCCAGTTCATCCACAACCACCTCACTCATCATGGTGAACACTGTGAATAAGATAGGTAGCCATCACTGAGTGAGGGGAACCCACCAGCTCATCAACAACCACCTCAATCATCATGGTGAACACTGTGAATAAGAGATAGACCATCACTGAATGAGGGGAACCCACCAGCTCATCCACAACCACCTCACTCATCATAGTGAACATTGTGAATAAGAGAGGTAGCTATCACTGAGTGAGGGGAACCCACCAGCTCATCCACAACCACCTCACTCATCATGGTGAACACTTTGAATAGGAGATAGACTCTCACTGAGTGAGGGGAACCCACCAGCTCATCCACAACCTCCTCACTCATCATGGTGAACACTGTGAATAAGAGAGGTAGCCATCACTGAATGAAGGGAAGCCACCAGCTCATCCACAACCACCTCACTCATCATGGTGAACACTGTGAATAAGAAATGGACCATCACTGAGTGAGGGGAACCCACCAGCTCATACACAACCACCTCACTCATCATAGTGAACACTGTGAATAAGAGAGGTATCCATCACTGAGTGAGGGGAACCCTCCAGTTCATCCACAACCACCTCACTCATCAGAGTGAACATTGTGAATAAGAGAGGTAGCTATCACTGAGTGAGGGGAACCCAAAAGCTCATCCACAACCTCCTCACTCATCATGGTGAACACTGTGAATAGGAGATAGACCATCACTGAATGAGGGGAACACACCAGCTCATCGACAACCACATCACTCATCATGGAGAACACTGTGAATTAGAGAGGTATCCATCACTGAATGAGGGGAACACACCAGCTCTTCCACAACCACCTTACTCATCATGGTGAACACTGTGAATAAGAGAAAGACCATCACTGAATGAAGGGAACAAACCAGCTCATCCACAACCACCTCACTCATCATGGTGAACACTGAGAATAAGAGAGGTAGCCATCACTGAATGAGGGGAACTCACCAGCTCATCCACAACCACCTCACTCATCATGGTGAACACTGTGAATAAGAGATTGACCATCACTGAGTGAGGGGAACCCACCATCTCATCCACAACCACCTCACTCATCATTGTGAACACTGTGAATAAGACTGTTAGCCATCACTGAGTGAGCGGAACCCACCAGCTCATCCACAACCACCTCACTCATCATGGTGAATACTGTGAATAAGAGAGGTAGCCATCACTGAGTGAGAGGAACCCACCAGCTCATCCACAACCACCTCACTCATCATTGTGAACACTGTGAATAAGAGAGGTAGCCATCATTGAGTGAGAGGAATCCACAACCACCTCACTCATCATGGTGAACACTGTGAATAAGAGATTGACCATCACTGAGTGAGGGGAACCCACCAGCTCATCCACAACCACCTCACTCATCATTGTGAACACTGTGAATAAGACTGTTAGCCATCACTGAGTGAGCGGAACCCACCAGCTCATCCTCAACCACCTCACTCATCATGGTGAATACTGTGAATAACAGAGGTAGCCATCACTGAATGAGGGGAATCACCAGCTCATCCACAACCACATCACTCATCATAATGAACACTGTGAATAAGAGAGGTAGCCATCATTGAGTGAATGGAACCCACCAGCTGATCCACAACCACCTCACTCATCATGGTGAACACTGTGAATAAGAGATAGACCATCACTGAGTCAAGGAAACCCACCAGCTCATCCACAACCACCTCACTCATCATGGTGAACACTGTGAATAAGAGAGGTAGCCATAACTGAGAGAGGGGAACCCACCAGCTCATCCATAACCACATCACTCATCATGGTGAACACTATGAATAAGAGAGGTAGCCATCACTGAGTGAGCGGAACCCACCAGCTCATCCACAACCACCTCACTCATCATGGTGAACACTGTGAATAAGAGAGGTAGCCATCACTGAGAGAGGGGAACCCACCAGCTCATCAACAACCACCTTACTCTTCATGGTGAACACTGTGAATAGGAGATAGACCATCAGTGAGTGAGGGGAACCCACCAGCTCATCCACAAACACCTCACTCATCATGGAGAACACTGTGAATTAGAGAGGTAGCCATCACTGAATGAGGGGAACACACCAGCTCTTCCACAACCACCTCACTCATCATGGTGAACACTTTGAATAGGAGATAGACTCTCACTGAGTGAGGGGAACCCACCAGCTCATCCACAACCTCCTCACTCATCATGGTGAACACTGTGAATAAGAAATGGACCATCACTGAGTGAGGGGAACCCACCAGCTCATCCACAACCACCTCACTCATCATAGTGAACACTGTGAATAAGAGAGGTAGCCATCACTGAGTGAGGGGAACCCTCCAGTTCATCCACAACCACCTCACTCATCATAGTGAACATTGTGAATAAGAGAGGTAGCTATCACTGAGTGAGGGGAACCCAAAAGCTCATCCACAACCTCCTCACTCATCATGGTGAACACTGTGAATAGGAGATAGACCATCACTGAGTCAAGGGAACCCACCAGCTCATCCACAACCACCTCACTCATCATGGTGAACACTGTGAATAAGAGAGGTAGCCATCACTGAGTGAGGGGAACCCACCAGCTCATCCACAACCACATCACTCATCATGGTGAACACTGTGAATAACAGAGGTCGCCATCACTGAGTGAGAGGAACCCACCAGCTCATCGACAACCACATCACTCATCATGGAGAACACTGTGAATTAGAGAGGTATCCATCACTGAATGAGGGGAACACACCAGCTCTTCCACAACCACCTTACTCATCATGGTGAACACTGTAAATAAGAGAAAGACCATCACTGAATGAAGGGAACAAACCAGCTCATCCACAACCACCTCACTCATCATGGTGAACACTGTGAATAAGAGAGGTAGCCATCACTGAATGAGGGGAACTCACCAGCTCATCCACAACCACCTCACTCATCATGGTGAACACTTTGAATAAGAGATTGACCATCACTGAGTGAGAGGAACCCACCAGCTCATCCACAACCACCTCACTCATCATTGTGAACACTGTGAATAAGACTGTTAGCCATCAGTGAGTGAGCGGAACCCACCAGCTCATCCACAACTACCTCACTCATCATGGTGAATACTGTGAATAAGAGAGGTAGCCATCACTGAGTGAGAGGAACCCACCAGCTCATCCACAACCACCTCACTCATCATGGTGAACATTGTGAATAAGACTGTTAGCCATCACTGAGTGAGCGGAACCCACCAGCTCATCCACAACCACCTCACTCATCATGGTGAATACTGTGAATAACAGAGGTAGCCATCACTGAATGAGGGGAATCACCAGCTCACCCACAACCACATCACTCATCATAATGAACACTGTGAATAAGAGAGGTAGCCATCACTGAGTGAGAGGAACCCACCAGCTCATCCACAACCACCTCACTCATCATTGTGAACACTGTGAATAAGACTGTTAGCCATCACTGAGTGAAGGGAACACACCAGCTCATCCACAACCACCTCACTCATCATGGTGAATACTGTGAATAACAGAGGTAGCCATCACTGAATGAGGGGAATCACCAGCTCATCCACAACCACATCACTCATCATAATGAACACTGTGAATAAGAGAGGTAGCCATCACTGAGTGAGGGGAACCCACCAGCTCATCCACAACCACCTCACTCATCATGGAGAACACTGTGAATTAGAGAGGTAGCCATCACTGAATGAGGGGAACACACCAGCTCTTCCACAACCACCTCACTCATCATGGTGAACACTGTGAATAAGAGAGGTAGCCATCACTGATTGAGGGGAACTCACCAGCTCATCCACAAACACCTCACTCATCATGGTGAACACTGTGAATAAGAGATTGACCATCACTGAGTGAGGGGAACCCACCAGCTCATCCACAACCACCTCACTCATCATTGTGAACACTGTGAATAAGCGTGTTAGCCATCACTGAGTGAGCGGAACACACCAGCTCATCCATAAACCCATCACTCAACATGGTGAACACTGTGAATTAGAGAGGTAGCCATCACTGAGTGAGAGGAACACACCAGCTCATCCACAGCCACCTCACTCATCATGGTGAACACTGTGAATAAGAGATTGACCATCACTGAGTGAGGGGAACCCACCAGCTCATCCACAACCACCTCACTCATCATAGTGAACATTGTGAATAAGAGAGGTAGCTATCACTGAGTGAGGGGAACCCACCAGCTCATCCACAACCACCTCACTCATCATGGTGAACACTTTGAATAGGAGATAGAATCTCACTGAGTGAGGGGAACCCACCAGCTCATCCACAACCACCTCACTCATCATAGTGAACACTGTGAATAAGAGAGGTAGCCGTCACTGAATGAAGGGAAGCCACCAGCTCATCCACAAACACCTCACTCATCATAGTGAACACTGTGAATAAGAAATGGACCATCACTGAGTGAGGGGAACCCACCAGCTCATCCACAACCACCTCACTCACCATGGTGAACACTGTGAATAAGAGAGGTAGCCATCACTGAGTGAGCGGAACCCACCAGCTCATCCACAACCACCTCACTCATCATGGTAAACACTGTGAATAAGAGATGTAGCCATTACTGAGTGAGGGGAACCCACCAGCTCATCCACAACCACCTCACTCACCATGGTGAACACTGTGAATAAGAGAGGTAGCCATCACTGAGTGAGGGGAACCCACCAGCTCATCCATAAACACATCACTCAACATGGTGAACACTGTGAATAAGAGAGGTAGCCATCACTGAATGACGGGAACTCACCAGCTCATCCACAACCACCTCACTCATCATGGTGAACACTGTGAATAAGAGATTGACCATCACTGAGTGAGGGGAACCCACCAGCTCATCCACAACCACCTCACTCATCATTGTGAACACTGTGAATAAGACTGTTAGCCATCACTGAGTGAGCGGAACCCACCAGCTCATCCACAACCACCTCACTCATCATGGTGAATACTGTGAATAACAGAGGTAGCCATCACTGAATGAGGGGAATCACCAGCTCATCCACAACCACATCACTCATCATAATGAACACTGTGAATAAGAGAGGTAGCCATCACTGAGTGAGAGGAACCCACCAGCTCATCCACAACCACCTCACTCAGCATTGTGAACACTGTGAATAGAGAGGTAGCCATCATTGAGTGAATGGAACCCACCAGCTGATCCACAACCACCTCACTCATCATGGTGAACACTGTGAATAAGAGATTGACCATCACTGAGTGAGCGGAACCCACCTGCTCATCCACAACCACCTCACTCATCATAGTGAACATTGTGAATAAGAGAGGTAGCTATCACTGAGTTAGGGGAACCCACCAGCTCATCCACAACCACCTCACTCATCATGGTGAACACTGTGAATAAGAAATGGACCATCACTGAGTGAGGGGAACCCACCAGCTCATCCACAACCACCTCACTCATCATAGTGAACACTGTAAATAAGAGAGGTAGCCATCACTGAGTGAGGGGAACCCTCCAGTTCATCCACAACCACCTCACTCATCATAGTGAACATTGTGAATAAGAGAGGTAGCCATCACTGAGTGAGGGGAACCCACCAGTTCATCCACAACCACATCACTCATCATGGAGAACACTGTGAATTAGAGAGGTATCCATCACTGAATGAGGGGAACACACCAGCTCTTCCACAACCACCTCACTCATCATGGTGAACACTGTGAATAAGAGAAAGACCATCACTGAATGAAGGGAACAAACCAGCTCATCCACAACAACCTCACTCATCATGGTGAACACTGTGAATAAGAGAGGTAGCCATCACTGAATGAGGGGAACTCACCAGCTCATTCACAACCACATCACTCATCATGGTGAACACTGTGAATAAGAGAGGAAGCCATCACTGAGTGAGAGGAATCCACAACCACCTCACTCATCATGGTGAACACTGTGAATAAGACTGTTAGCCATCACTGAGTGAGCGGAACCCACCAGCTCATCCACAACCACCTCACTCATCATGGTGAATACTGTGAATAACAGAGGTAGCCATCACTGAATGAGGGGAATCACCAGCTCACCCACAACCACATCACTCATCATAATGAACACTGTGAATAAGAGAGGTAGCCATCACTGAGTGAGAGGAACCCACCAGCTCATCCACAACCACCTCACTCATCATTGTGAACAGTGAATAAGACTGTTAGCCATCACTGAGTGAAGGGAACACACCAGCTCATCCACAACCACCTCACTCATCATGGTGAATACTGTGAATAACAGAGGTAGCCATCACTGAATGAGGGGAATCACCAGCTCATCCACAACCACATCACTCATCATAATGAACACTGTGAATAAGAGAGGTAGCCATCACTGAGTGAGAGGAACCCACCAGCTCATCCACAACCACCTCACTCATCATTGTGAACACTGTGAATAAGAGAGGTAGCCATCACTGAGAGAGGGGAACCCACCAGCTCATCAACAGCCACCTTACTCTTCATGGTGAACACTGTGAATAGGAGATAGACCATCAGTGAGTGAGGGGAACCCACCAGCTCATCCACAACCACCTCACTCATCATGGAGAACACTGTGAATTAGAGAGGTAGCCATCACTGAATGAGGGGAACACACCAGCTCTTCCACAACCACCTCACTCATCATTGTGAACACTGTGAATAAGAGAGGTAGCCATCACTGATTGAGGGGAACTCACCAGCTCATCCACAAACACCTCACTCATCATGGTGAACACTGTGAATAAGAGATTGACCATCACTGAGTGAGGGGAACCCACCAGCTCATCCACAACCACCTCACTCATCATTGTGAACACTGTGAATAAGCGTGTTAGCCATCACTGAGTGAGCGGAACACACCAGCTCATCCATAAACCCATCACTCAACATGGTGAACACTGTGAATTAGAGAGGTAGCCATCACTGAGTGAGAGGAACACACCAGCTCATCCACAGCCACCTCACTCATCATGGTGAACACTGTGAATAAGAGATTGACCATCACTGAGTGAGGGGAACCCACCAGCTCATCCACAACCACCTCACTCATCATAGTGAACATTGTGAATAAGAGAGGTAGCTATCACTGAGTGAGGGGAACCCACCAGCTCATCCACAACCACCTCACTCATCATGGTGAACACTTTGAATAGGAGATAGAATCTCACTGAGTGAGGGGAACCCACCAGCTCATCCACAACCACCTCACTCATCATAGTGAACACTGTGAATAAGAGAGGTAGCCGTCACTGAATGAAGGGAAGCCACCAGCTCATCCACAACCACCTCACTCATCATGGTGAACACTGTGAATAAGAAATGGACCATCACTGAGTGAGGGGAACCCACCAGCTCATCCACAACCACCTCACTCACCATGGTGAACACTGTGAATAAGAGAGGTAGCCATCACTGAGTGAGCGGAACCCACCAGCTCATCCACAACCACCTCACTCATCATGGTAAACACTGTGAATAAGAGATGTAGCCATTACTGAGTGAGGGGAACCCACCAGCTCATCCACAACCACCTCACTCACCATGGTGAACACTGTGAATAAGAGAGGTAGCCATCACTGAGTGAGGGGAACCCACCAGCTCATCCATAAACACATCACTCAACATGGTGAACACTGTGAATAAGAGAGGTAGCCATCACTGAATGACGGGAACTCACCAGCTCATCCACAACCACCTCACTCATCATGGTGAACACTGTGAATAAGAGATTGACCATCACTGAGTGAGGGGAACCCACCAGCTCATCCACAACCACCTCACTCATCATTGTGAACACTGTGAATAAGACTGTTAGCCATCACTGAGTGAGCGGAACCCACCAGCTCATCCACAACCACCTCACTCATCATGGTGAATACTGTGAATAACAGAGGTAGCCATCACTGAATGAGGGGAATCACCAGCTCATCCACAACCACATCACTCATCATAATGAACACTGTGAATAAGAGAGGTAGCCATCACTGAGTGAGAGGAACCCACCAGCTCATCCACAACCACCTCACTCAGCATTGTGAACACTGTGAATAAGAGAGGTAGCCATCATTGAGTGAATGGAACCCACCAGCTGATCCACAACCACCTCACTCATCATGGTGAACACTGTGAATGAGAGAGGTAGCCATCACTGAGAGAGGGGAACCCACCAGCTCATCCATAACCACATCACTCATCATGGTGAACACTATGAATAAGAGAGGTAGCCATCACTGAGTGAGCGGAACCCACCAGCTCATCCACAACCACCTCACTCAGCATTGTGAACACTGTGAATAAGAGAGGTAGCCATCATTGAGTGAATGGAACCCACCAGCTGATCCACAACCACCTCACTCATCATGGTGAACACTGTGAATAAGAGATTGACCATCACTGAGTGAGCGGAACCCACCTGCTCATCCACAACCACCTCACTCATCATAGTGAACATTGTGAATAAGAGAGGTAGCTATCACTGAGTTAGGGGAACCCACCAGCTCATCCACAACCACCTCACTCATCATGGTGAACACTGTGAATAAGAAATGGACCATCACTGAGTGAGGGGAACCCACCAGCTCATCCACAACCACCTCACTCATCATAGTGAACACTGTAAATAAGAGAGGTAGCCATCACTGAGTGAGGGGAACCCTCCAGTTCATCCACAACCACCTCACTCATCATAGTGAACATTGTGAATAAGAGAGGTAGCCATCACTGAGTGAGGGGAACCCACCAGTTCATCCACAACCACATCACTCATCATGGAGAACACTGTGAATTAGAGAGGTATCCATCACTGAATGAGGGGAACACACCAGCTCTTCCACAACCACCTCACTCATCATGGTGAACACTGTGAATAAGAGAAAGACCATCACTGAATGAAGGGAACAAACCAGCTCATCCACAACAACCTCACTCATCATGGTGAACACTGTGAATAAGAGAGGTAGCCATCACTGAATGAGGGGAACTCACCAGCTCATTCACAACCACATCACTCATCATGGTGAACACTGTGAATAAGAGAGGAAGCCATCACTGAGTGAGAGGAATCCACAACCACCTCACTCATCATGGTGAACACTGTGAATAAGACTGTTAGCCATCACTGAGTGAGCGGAACCCACCAGCTCATCCACAACCACCTCACTCATCATGGTGAATACTGTGAATAACAGAGGTAGCCATCACTGAATGAGGGGAATCACCAGCTCACCCACAACCACATCACTCATCATAATGAACACTGTGAATAAGAGAGGTAGCCATCACTGAGTGAGAGGAACCCACCAGCTCATCCACAACCACCTCACTCATCATTGTGAACACTGTGAATAAGACTGTTAGCCATCACTGAGTGAAGGGAACACACCAGCTCATCCACAACCACCTCACTCATCATGGTGAATACTGTGAATAACAGAGGTAGCCATCACTGAATGAGGGGAATCACCAGCTCATCCACAACCACATCACTCATCATAATGAACACTGTGAATAAGAGAGGTAGCCATCACTGAGTGAGAGGAACCCACCAGCTCATCCACAACCACCTCACTCATCATTGTGAACACTGTGAATAAGAGAGGTAGCCATCACTGAGAGAGGGGAACCCACCAGCTCATCAACAACCACCTTACTCTTCATGGTGAACACTGTGAATAGGAGATAGACCATCAGTGAGTGAGGGGAACCCACCAGCTCATCCACAACCACCTCACTCATCATGGAGAACACTGTGAATTAGAGAGGTAGCCATCACTGAATGAGGGGAATCACCAGCTCATCCACAACCACATCACTCATCATAATGAACACTGTGAATAAGAGAGGTAGCCATCACTGAGTGAGAGGAAACCACCAGCTCATCCACAACCACCTCACTCATCATGGTGAACACTGTGAATAAGAGAGGTAGCCATCACTGAGTGAGGGGAACCCACCAGCTCATCCATAACCACATCACTCAACATGGTGAACACTGTGAATAAGAGAGGTAGCCATCACTGAGTGAGAGGAACACACCAGCTCATCCACAACCACCTCACTCATCATGGTGAACACTGTGAATAGGAGATAGACCATCACTGAGTGAGAGGAACCCACCAGCCCATCCACAGCCAACTCACTCATCATGGTGAACACTGTGAATAAGAGATTGACCATCACTGAGTGAGCGGAACCCACCAGCTCATCCACAACCACCTCACTCATCATGGTGAACACTGTGAATAAGAGAGGTAGCCATCACTGAGTGAGGGGAACCCACCAGCTCATCCATAACCACCTCACTCATCATGGTGAACACTGTGAATTAGAGAGTTAGCCATCACTGAATGAGGGGAACACACCAGCTCATCCACAACCACCTCACTCATCATGGTGAACACTGTGAATAAGAGAGGTAGCCATCACTGAGTGAGAGGAACCCACCAGCCCATCCACAGCCACCTCACTCATCATGGTGAACACTGTGAATAAGAGATTGACCATCACTGAGTGAGGGGAACCCACCAGCTCATCCACAACCACCTCACTCATCATTGTGAACACTGTGAATAAGAGTGTTAGCCATCACTGAGTGAGCGGAACCCACCAGCTCATCCACAACCACCTCACTCATCATGGTGAATACTATGAATAACAGAGGTAGCCATCACTGAATGAGGGGAACTCACCAGATCATCCACAACCACATCACTCATCATAATGAACACTGTGAATAAGAGAGTAGCCATCACTGAGTGAGAGGAAACCACCAGCTCATCCACAACCACCTCACTCATCACGGTGAACACAGTGAATAAGAGAGGTAGCCATCACTGAGTGAGGGGAAACCACCAGCTCATCCACAACCACCTCACTCATCATAGTGAACACCGTGAATAAGAGAGTTAGCCATCACTGAGTGAGGTGAACCCTCCAGTTCATCCACAACCACCTCACTCATCATGGTGAACACTGTGAATAAGATAGGTAGCCATCACTGAGTGAGGGGAACCCACCAGCTCATCAACAACCACCTCAATCATCATGGTGAACACTGTGAATAAGAGATAGACCATCACTGTGTGAGGGGAACCCACCAGCTCATCCACAACCACCTCACTCATCATGGTGAACACTTTAAATAGGAGATAGACTCTCACTGAGTGAGGGGAACCCACCAGCTCATCCACAACCTCCTCACTCATCATGGTGAACACTGTGAATAAGAGAGGTAGCCGTCACTGAATGAAGGGAAGCCACCAGCTCATCCACAAAAACCTCACTCATCATGGTGAACACTGTGAATAAGAAATGGACCATCACTGAGTGAGGGGAACCCAAAAGCTCATCCACAACCTCCTCACTCATCATGGTGAACACTGTGAATAGGAGATAGACCATCACTGAGTCAAGGGAACCCACCAGCTCATCCACAACCACCTCACTCATCTTGGTGAACACTGTGAATAAGAGAGGTAGCCATCACTGAGTGAGGGGAACCCTCCAGTTCATCCACAACCACCTCACTCATCATAGTGAACATTGTGAATAAGAGAGGTAGCTATCACTGAGTGAGGGGAACCCAAAAGCTCATCCACAACCTCCTCACTCATCATGGTGAACACTGTGAATAGGAGATAGACCATCACTGAGTCAAGGGAACCCACCAGCTCATCCACAAACACCTCACTCATCTTGGTGAACACTGTGAATAAGAGAGGTAGCCATCTCTGAGTGAGGGGAACCCACCAGCTCATCCACAACCACCTCACTCATCATGGAGAACACTGTGAATTAGAGAGGTATCCATCACTGAATGAGGGGAACACACCAGCTCTTCCACAACCACCTTACTCATCATGGTGAACACTGTGAATAAGAGAAAGACCATCACTGAATGAAGGGAACAAACCAGCTCATCCACAACCACCTCACTCATCATGGTGAACACTGTGAATTAGAGAGGTAGCCATCACTGAATGAGGGGAACTCAACAGCTCATCCACAACCACCTCACTCATCATGGTGAACACTGTGAATAAGAGATTGACCATCACTGAGTGAGCGGAACCCACCAGCTCATCCACAACCACCTCACTCATCATGGTGAATACTGTGAATAAGAGAGGTAGCCATCACTGAGTGAGAGGAACCCACCAGCTCATCCACAACCACCTCACTCATCATTGTGAACACTGTGAATAAGAGAGGTAGCCATCATTGAGTGAGAGGAATCCACAACCACCTCACTCATCATGGTGAACACTGTGAATAAGAGATTGACCATCACTGAGTGAGGGGAATCACCAGCTCATCCACAACCACATCACTCATCATAATGAACACTGTGAATAAGAGAGGTAGCCATCACTGAGTGAGAGGAACCCACCAGCTCATCCACAACCACCTCACTCATCATTGTGAACACTGTGAATAAGAGAGGTAGCCATCATTGAGTGAATGGAACCCAACAGCTGATCCACAACCACCTCACTCATCATGGTGAACACTGTGAATAAGAGATAGACCATCACTGAGTCAAGGGAACCCACCAGCTCATCCACAACCACCTGACTCATCATGGTGAACACTGTGAATAAGAGAGGTAGCCATCACTGAGAGAGGGGAACCCACCAGCTCATCCATAACCACATCACTCATCATGGTGAACACTATGAATAAGAGAGGTAGCCATCACTGAGAGAGGGGAACCCACCAGCTCATCAACAACCACCTTACTCTTCATGGTGAACACTGTGAATAGGAGATAGACCATCAGTGAGTGAGGGGAACCCACCAGCTCATCCACAACCACCTCACTCATCATGGAGAACACTGTGAATTAGAGAGGTAGCCATCACTGAATGAGGGGAACACATCAGCTCTTCCACAACCACCTCACTCATCATGGTGAACACTTTGAGTAGGAGATAGACTCTCACTGAGTGAGGGGAACCCACCAGCTCATCCACAACCTCCTCACTCATCATGGTGAACACTGTGAATAAGAGATTGACCATCACTGAGTGAGGGGAACCCACCAGCTCATCCACAACCACCTCACTCATCATTGTGAACACTGTGAATAAGCGTGTTAGCCATCACTGAGTGAGCGGAACACACCAGCTCATCCATAAACCCATCACTCAACATGGTGAACACTGTGAATTAGAGAGGTAGCCATCACTGAGTGAGAGGAACACACCAGCTCATCCACAGCCACCTCACTCATCATGGTGAACACTGTGAATAAGAGATTGACCATCACTGAGTGAGGGGAACCCACCAGCTCATCCACAACCACCTCACTCATCATAGTGAACATTGTGAATAAGAGAGGTAGCTATCACTGAGTGAGGGGAACCCACCAGCTCATCCACAACCACCTCACTCATCATAGTGAACACTGTGAATAAGAGAGGTAGCCGTCACTGAATGAAGGGAAGCCACCAGCTCATCCACAACCACCTCACTCATCATGGTGAACACTGTGAATAAGAAATGGACCATCACTGAGTGAGGGGAACCCACCAGCTCATCCACAACCACCTCACTCACCATGGTGAACACTGTGAATAAGAGAGGTAGCCATCACTGAGTGAGCGGAACCCACCAGCTCATCCACAACCACCTCACTCATCATGGTAAACACTGTGAATAAGAGATGTAGCCATTACTGAGTGAGGGGAACCCACCAGCTCATCCACAACCACCTCACTCACCATGGTGAACACTGTGAATAAGAGAGGTAGCCATCACTGAGTGAGGGGAACCCACCAGCTCATCCATAAACACATCACTCAACATGGTGAACACTGTGAATAAGAGAGGTAGCCATCACTGAATGACGGGAACTCACCAGCTCATCCACAACCACCTCACTCATCATGGTGAACACTGTGAATAAGAGATTGACCATCACTGAGTGAGGGGAACCCACCAGCTCATCCACAACCACCTCACTCATCATTGTGAACACTGTGAATAAGACTGTTAGCCATCACTGAGTGAGCGGAACCCACCAGCTCATCCACAACCACCTCACTCATCATGGTGAATACTGTGAATAACAGAGGTAGCCATCACTGAATGAGGGGAATCACCAGCTCATCCACAACCACATCACTCATCATAATGAACACTGTGAATAAGAGAGGTAGCCATCACTGAGTGAGAGGAACCCACCAGCTCATCCACAACCACCTCACTCAGCATTGTGAACACTGTGAATAAGAGAGGTAGCCATCATTGAGTGAATGGAACCCACCAGCTGATCCACAACCACCTCACTCATCATGGTGAACACTGTGAATGAGAGAGGTAGCCATCACTGAGAGAGGGGAACCCACCAGCTCATCCATAACCACATCACTCATCATGGTGAACACTATGAATAAGAGAGGTAGCCATCACTGAGTGAGCGGAACCCACCAGCTCATCCACAACCACCTCACTCAGCATTGTGAACACTGTGAATAAGAGAGGTAGCCATCATTGAGTGAATGGAACCCACCAGCTGATCCACAACCACCTCACTCATCATGGTGAACACTGTGAATAAGAGATTGACCATCACTGAGTGAGCGGAACCCACCTGCTCATCCACAACCACCTCACTCATCATAGTGAACATTGTGAATAAGAGAGGTAGCTATCACTGAGTTAGGGGAACCCACCAGCTCATCCACAACCACCTCACTCATCATGGTGAACACTGTGAATAAGAAATGGACCATCACTGAGTGAGGGGAACCCACCAGCTCATCCACAACCACCTCACTCATCATAGTGAACACTGTAAATAAGAGAGGTAGCCATCACTGAGTGAGGGGAACCCTCCAGTTCATCCACAACCACCTCACTCATCATAGTGAACATTGTGAATAAGAGAGGTAGCCATCACTGAGTGAGGGGAACCCACCAGTTCATCCACAACCACATCACTCATCATGGAGAACACTGTGAATTAGAGAGGTATCCATCACTGAATGAGGGGAACACACCAGCTCTTCCACAACCACCTCACTCATCATGGTGAACACTGTGAATAAGAGAAAGACCATCACTGAATGAAGGGAACAAACCAGCTCATCCACAACAACCTCACTCATCATGGTGAACACTGTGAATAAGAGAGGTAGCCATCACTGAATGAGGGGAACTCACCAGCTCATTCACAACCACATCACTCATCATGGTGAACACTGTGAATAAGAGAGGAAGCCATCACTGAGTGAGAGGAATCCACAACCACCTCACTCATCATGGTGAACACTGTGAATAAGACTGTTAGCCATCACTGAGTGAGCGGAACCCACCAGCTCATCCACAACCACCTCACTCATCATGGTGAATACTGTGAATAACAGAGGTAGCCATCACTGAATGAGGGGAATCACCAGCTCACCCACAACCACATCACTCATCATAATGAACACTGTGAATAAGAGAGGTAGCCATCACTGAGTGAGAGGAACCCACCAGCTCATCCACAACCACCTCACTCATCATTGTGAACACTGTGAATAAGACTGTTAGCCATCACTGAGTGAAGGGAACACACCAGCTCATCCACAACCACCTCACTCATCATGGTGAATACTGTGAATAACAGAGGTAGCCATCACTGAATGAGGGGAATCACCAGCTCATCCACAACCACATCACTCATCATAATGAACACTGTGAATAAGAGAGGTAGCCATCACTGAGTGAGAGGAACCCACCAGCTCATCCACAACCACCTCACTCATCATTGTGAACACTGTGAATAAGAGAGGTAGCCATCACTGAGTGAGGGGAACCCACCAGCTCATCCACAACCACCTCACTCATCATAGTGAACACTGTAAATAAGAGAGGTAGCCATCACTGAGTGAGGGGAACCCTCCAGTTCATCCACAACCACCTCACTCATCATAGTGAACATTGTGAATAAGAGAGGTAGCCATCACTGAGTGAGGGGAACCCACCAGTTCATCCACAACCACATCACTCATCATGGAGAACACTGTGAATTAGAGAGGTATCCATCACTGAATGAGGGGAACACACCAGCTCTTCCACAACCACCTCACTCATCATGGTGAACACTGTGAATAAGAGAAAGACCATCACTGAATGAAGGGAACAAACCAGCTCATCCACAACAACCTCACTCATCATGGTGAACACTGTGAATAAGAGAGGTAGCCATCACTGAATGAGGGGAACTCACCAGCTCATTCACAACCACATCACTCATCATGGTGAACACTGTGAATAAGAGAGGAAGCCATCACTGAGTGAGAGGAATCCACAACCACCTCACTCATCATGGTGAACACTGTGAATAAGACTGTTAGCCATCACTGAGTGAGCGGAACCCACCAGCTCATCCACAACCACCTCACTCATCATGGTGAATACTGTGAATAACAGAGGTAGCCATCACTGAATGAGGGGAATCACCAGCTCACCCACAACCACATCACTCATCATAATGAACACTGTGAATAAGAGAGGTAGCCATCACTGAGTGAGAGGAACCCACCAGCTCATCCACAACCACCTCACTCATCATTGTGAACACTGTGAATAAGACTGTTAGCCATCACTGAGTGAAGGGAACACACCAGCTCATCCACAACCACCTCACTCATCATGGTGAATACTGTGAATAACAGAGGTAGCCATCACTGAATGAGGGGAATCACCAGCTCATCCACAACCACATCACTCATCATAATGAACACTGTGAATAAGAGAGGTAGCCATCACTGAGTGAGAGGAACCCACCAGCTCATCCACAACCACCTCACTCATCATTGTGAACACTGTGAATAAGAGAGGTAGCCATCACTGAGAGAGGGGAACCCACCAGCTCATCAACAACCACCTTACTCTTCATGGTGAACACTGTGAATAGGAGATAGACCATCAGTGAGTGAGGGGAACCCACCAGCTCATCCACAACCACCTCACTCAGCATTGTGAACACTGTGAATAAGAGAGGTAGCCATCATTGAGTGAATGGAACCCACCAGCTGATCCACAACCACCTCACTCATCATGGTGAACACTGTGAATGAGAGAGGTAGCCATCACTGAGAGAGGGGAACCCACCAGCTCATCCATAACCACATCACTCATCATGGTGAACACTATGAATAAGAGAGGTAGCCATCACTGAGTGAGCGGAACCCACCAGCTCATCCACAACCACCTCACTCAGCATTGTGAACACTGTGAATAAGAGAGGTAGCCATCATTGAGTGAATGGAACCCACCAGCTGATCCACAACCACCTCACTCATCATGGTGAACACTGTGAATAAGAGATTGACCATCACTGAGTGAGCGGAACCCACCTGCTCATCCACAACCACCTCACTCATCATAGTGAACATTGTGAATAAGAGAGGTAGCTATCACTGAGTTAGGGGAACCCACCAGCTCATCCACAACCACCTCACTCATCATGGTGAACACTGTGAATAAGAAATGGACCATCACTGAGTGAGGGGAACCCACCAGCTCATCCACAACCACCTCACTCATCATAGTGAACACTGTAAATAAGAGAGGTAGCCATCACTGAGTGAGGGGAACCCTCCAGTTCATCCACAACCACCTCACTCATCATAGTGAACATTGTGAATAAGAGAGGTAGCCATCACTGAGTGAGGGGAACCCACCAGTTCATCCACAACCACATCACTCATCATGGAGAACACTGTGAATTAGAGAGGTATCCATCACTGAATGAGGGGAACACACCAGCTCTTCCACAACCACCTCACTCATCATGGTGAACACTGTGAATAAGAGAAAGACCATCACTGAATGAAGGGAACAAACCAGCTCATCCACAACAACCTCACTCATCATGGTGAACACTGTGAATAAGAGAGGTAGCCATCACTGAATGAGGGGAACTCACCAGCTCATTCACAACCACATCACTCATCATGGTGAACACTGTGAATAAGAGAGGAAGCCATCACTGAGTGAGAGGAATCCACAACCACCTCACTCATCATGGTGAACACTGTGAATAAGACTGTTAGCCATCACTGAGTGAGCGGAACCCACCAGCTCATCCACAACCACCTCACTCATCATGGTGAATACTGTGAATAACAGAGGTAGCCATCACTGAATGAGGGGAATCACCAGCTCACCCACAACCACATCACTCATCATAATGAACACTGTGAATAAGAGAGGTAGCCATCACTGAGTGAGAGGAACCCACCAGCTCATCCACAACCACCTCACTCATCATTGTGAACACTGTGAATAAGACTGTTAGCCATCACTGAGTGAAGGGAACACACCAGCTCATCCACAACCACCTCACTCATCATGGTGAATACTGTGAATAACAGAGGTAGCCATCACTGAATGAGGGGAATCACCAGCTCATCCACAACCACATCACTCATCATAATGAACACTGTGAATAAGAGAGGTAGCCATCACTGAGTGAGAGGAACCCACCAGCTCATCCACAACCACCTCACTCATCATTGTGAACACTGTGAATAAGAGAGGTAGCCATCACTGAGAGAGGGGAACCCACCAGCTCATCAACAACCACCTTACTCTTCATGGTGAACACTGTGAATAGGAGATAGACCATCAGTGAGTGAGGGGAACCCACCAGCTCATCCACAACCACCTCACTCATCATGGAGAACACTGTGAATTAGAGAGGTAGCCATCACTGAATGAGGGGAATCACCAGCTCATCCACAACCACATCACTCATCATAATGAACACTGTGAATAAGAGAGGTAGCCATCACTGAGTGAGAGGAAACCACCAGCTCATCCACAACCACCTCACTCATCATGGTGAACACTGTGAATAAGAGAGGTAGCCATCACTGAGTGAGGGGAACCCACCAGCTCATCCATAACCACATCACTCAACATGGTGAACACTGTGAATAAGAGAGGTAGCCATCACTGAGTGAGAGGAACACACCAGCTCATCCACAACCACCTCACTCATCATGGTGAACACTGTGAATAGGAGATAGACCATCACTGAGTGAGAGGAACCCACCAGCCCATCCACAGCCAACTCACTCATCATGGTGAACACTGTGAATAAGAGATTGACCATCACTGAGTGAGCGGAACCCACCAGCTCATCCACAACCACCTCACTCATCATGGTGAACACTGTGAATAAGAGAGGTAGCCATCACTGAGTGAGGGGAACCCACCAGCTCATCCATAACCACCTCACTCATCATGGTGAACACTGTGAATTAGAGAGTTAGCCATCACTGAATGAGGGGAACACACCAGCTCATCCACAACCACCTCACTCATCATGGTGAACACTGTGAATAAGAGAGGTAGCCATCACTGAGTGAGAGGAACCCACCAGCCCATCCACAGCCACCTCACTCATCATGGTGAACACTGTGAATAAGAGATTGACCATCACTGAGTGAGGGGAACCCACCAGCTCATCCACAACCACCTCACTCATCATTGTGAACACTGTGAATAAGAGTGTTAGCCATCACTGAGTGAGCGGAACCCACCAGCTCATCCACAACCACCTCACTCATCATGGTGAATACTATGAATAACAGAGGTAGCCATCACTGAATGAGGGGAACTCACCAGATCATCCACAACCACATCACTCATCATAATGAACACTGTGAATAAGAGAGGTAGCCATCACTGAGTGAGAGGAAACCACCAGCTCATCCACAACCACCTCACTCATCACGGTGAACACAGTGAATAAGAGAGGTAGCCATCACTGAGTGAGGGGAAACCACCAGCTCATCCACAACCACCTCACTCATCATAGTGAACACCGTGAATAAGAGAGTTAGCCATCACTGAGTGAGGTGAACCCTCCAGTTCATCCACAACCACCTCACTCATCATGGTGAACACTGTGAATAAGATAGGTAGCCATCACTGAGTGAGGGGAACCCACCAGCTCATCAACAACCACCTCAATCATCATGGTGAACACTGTGAATAAGAGATAGACCATCACTGAGTGAGGGGAACCCACCAGCTCATCCACAACCACCTCACTCATCATGGTGAACACTTTAAATAGGAGATAGACTCTCACTGAGTGAGGGGAACCCACCAGCTCATCCACAACCTCCTCACTCATCATGGTGAACACTGTGAATAAGAGAGGTAGCCGTCACTGAATGAAGGGAAGCCACCAGCTCATCCACAAAAACCTCACTCATCATGGTGAACACTGTGAATAAGAAATGGACCATCACTGAGTGAGGGGAACCCAAAAGCTCATCCACAACCTCCTCACTCATCATGGTGAACACTGTGAATAGGAGATAGACCATCACTGAGTCAAGGGAACCCACCAGCTCATCCACAACCACCTCACTCATCTTGGTGAACACTGTGAATAAGAGAGGTAGCCATCACTGAGTGAGGGGAACCCTCCAGTTCATCCACAACCACCTCACTCATCATAGTGAACATTGTGAATAAGAGAGGTAGCTATCACTGAGTGAGGGGAACCCAAAAGCTCATCCACAACCTCCTCACTCATCATGGTGAACACTGTGAATAGGAGATAGACCATCACTGAGTCAAGGGAACCCACCAGCTCATCCACAAACACCTCACTCATCTTGGTGAACACTGTGAATAAGAGAGGTAGCCATCTCTGAGTGAGGGGAACCCACCAGCTCATCCACAACCACCTCACTCATCATGGAGAACACTGTGAATTAGAGAGGTATCCATCACTGAATGAGGGGAACACACCAGCTCTTCCACAACCACCTTACTCATCATGGTGAACACTGTGAATAAGAGAAAGACCATCACTGAATGAAGGGAACAAACCAGCTCATCCACAACCACCTCACTCATCATGGTGAACACTGTGAATTAGAGAGGTAGCCATCACTGAATGAGGGGAACTCAACAGCTCATCCACAACCACCTCACTCATCATGGTGAACACTGTGAATAAGAGATTGACCATCACTGAGTGAGCGGAACCCACCAGCTCATCCACAACCACCTCACTCATCATGGTGAATACTGTGAATAAGAGAGGTAGCCATCACTGAGTGAGAGGAACCCACCAGCTCATCCACAACCACCTCACTCATCATTGTGAACACTGTGAATAAGAGAGGTAGCCATCATTGAGTGAGAGGAATCCACAACCACCTCACTCATCATGGTGAACACTGTGAATAAGAGATTGACCATCACTGAGTGAGGGGAATCACCAGCTCATCCACAACCACATCACTCATCATAATGAACACTGTGAATAAGAGAGGTAGCCATCACTGAGTGAGAGGAACCCACCAGCTCATCCACAACCACCTCACTCATCATTGTGAACACTGTGAATAAGAGAGGTAGCCATCATTGAGTGAATGGAACCCAACAGCTGATCCACAACCACCTCACTCATCATGGTGAACACTGTGAATAAGAGATAGACCATCACTGAGTCAAGGGAACCCACCAGGTCATCCACAACCACCTGACTCATCATGGTGAACACTGTGAATAAGAGAGGTAGCCATCACTGAGAGAGGGGAACCCACCAGCTCATCCATAACCACATCACTCATCATGGTGAACACTATGAATAAGAGAGGTAGCCATCACTGAGAGAGGGGAACCCACCAGCTCATCAACAACCACCTTACTCTTCATGGTGAACACTGTGAATAGGAGATAGACCATCAGTGAGTGAGGGGAACCCACCAGCTCATCCACAACCACCTCACTCATCATGGAGAACACTGTGAATTAGAGAGGTAGCCATCACTGAATGAGGGGAACACATCAGCTCTTCCACAACCACCTCACTCATCATGGTGAACACTTTGAGTAGGAGATAGACTCTCACTGAGTGAGGGGAACCCACCAGCTCATCCACAACCTCCTCACTCATCATGGTGAACACTGTGAATAAGAGAGGTAGCCGTCACTGAATGAAGGGAAGCCACCAGCTCATCCACAACCACCTCACTCATCATGGTGAACACTATGAATAAGAAATGGACCATCACTGAGTGAGGGGAACCCACCAGCTCATACACAACCACCTCACTCATCATAGTGAACACTGTGAATAAGAGAGGTAGCCATCACTGAGTGAGGGGAACCCTCCAGTTCATCCACAACCACCTCACTCATCATAGTGAACATTGTGAATAAGAGAGGTAGCTATCACTGAGTGAGGGGAACCCAAAAGCTCATCCACAACCTCCTCACTCATCATGGTGAACACTGTGAATAGGAGATAGACCATCACTGAGTCAAGGGAATCCACCAGCTCATCCACAACCACCTCACTCATCATGGTGAACACTGTGAATAAGAGAGGTAGCCATCACTGAGTGAGGGGAACCCACCAGCTCATCCATAACCACCTCACTCAACATGGTGAACACTGTGAATAAGAGATTGACCATCACTGAGTGAGGGGAACCCACCAGCTCATCCATAACCACCTCACCCATCATTGTGAACACTGTGAATAAGCGTGTTAGCCATCACTGAGTGAGCGGAACCCACCAGCTCATCCACAACCACCTCACTCATCATGGTGAACACTGTGAATAAGAGAGGTAGCCATCACTGAGTGAGGGGAACCCACCAGCTCATCCATAACCACATCACTCAACATGGTGAACACTGTGAATAAGAGAGGTAGCCATCACTGAGTGAGAGGAACACACCAGCTCATCCACAACCACCTCACTCATCATGGTGAACACTGTGAATAGGAGATAGACCATCACTGAGTGAGGGGAACTCACCAGATCATCCACAACCACATCACTCATCATAATGAACACTGTGAATAAGAGAGGTAGCCATCACTGAGTGAGAGGAAACCACCAGCTCATCCACAACCACCTCACTCATCACGGTGAACACAGTGAATAAGAGAGGTAGCCATCACTGAGTGAGGGGAAACCACCAGCTCATCCACAACCACCTCACTCATCATAGTGAACACCGTGAATAAGAGAGTTAGCCATCACTGAGTGAGGGGAACCCTCCAGTTCATCCACAACCACCTCACTCATCATGGTGAACACTGTGAATAAGATAGGTAGCCATCACTGAGTGAGGGGAACCCACCAGCTCATCAACAACCACCTCAATCATCATGGTGAACACTGTGAATAAGAGATAGACCATCACTGAATGAGGGGAACCCACCAGCTCATCCACAACCACCTCACTCATCATAGTGAACATTGTGAATAAGAGAGGTAGCTATCACTGAGTGAGGGGAACCCACCAGCTCATCCACAACCACCTCACTCATCATGGTGAACACTTTGAATAGGAGATAGACTCTCACTGAGTGAGGGGAACCCACCAGCTCATCCACAACCTCCTCACTCATCATGGTGAACACTGTGAATAAGAGAGGTAGCAGTCACTGAATGAAGGGAAGCCACCAGCTCATCCACAACCACCTCACTCATCATGGTGAACACTGTGAATAAGAGAGGTAGCCATCACTGAGTGAGGGAAACCCACCAGCTCATCCACAACCACATCACTCATCATAATGAACACTGTGAATAAGAGAGGTAGCCATCACTGAGTGAGAGGAAACCACCAGCTCATCCACAACCACCTCACTCATCATGGTGAACACTGTGAATAAGAGAGGTAGCCATCACTGAGTGAGGGGAACCCACCAGCTCATCCATAACCACATCACTCAACATGGTGAACACTGTGAATAAGAGAGGTAGCCATCACTGAGTGAGAGGAACACACCAGCTCATCCACAACCACCTCACTCATCATGGTGAACACTGTGAATAGGAGATAGACCATCACTGAGTGAGAGGAACCCACCAGCCCATCCACAGCCAACTCACTCATCATGGTGAACACTGTGAATAAGAGATTGACCATCACTGAGTGAGCGGAACCCACCAGCTCATCCACAACCACCTCACTCATCATGGTGAACACTGTGAATAAGAGAGGTAGCCATCACTGAGTGAGGGGAACCCACCAGCTCATCCATAACCACCTCACTCATCATGGTGAACACTGTGAATTAGAGAGTTAGCCATCACTGAATGAGGGGAACACACCAGCTCATCCACAACCACCTCACTCATCATGGTGAACACTGTGAATAAGAGAGGTAGCCATCACTGAGTGAGAGGAACCCACCAGCCCATCCACAGCCACCTCACTCATCATGGTGAACACTGTGAATAAGAGATTGACCATCACTGAGTGAGGGGAACCCACCAGCTCATCCACAACCACCTCACTCATCATTGTGAACACTGTGAATAAGAGTGTTAGCCATCACTGAGTGAGCGGAACCCACCAGCTCATCCACAACCACCTCACTCATCATGGTGAATACTATGAATAACAGAGGTAGCCATCACTGAATGAGGGGAACTCACCAGATCATCCACAACCACATCACTCATCATAATGAACACTGTGAATAAGAGAGGTAGCCATCACTGAGTGAGAGGAAACCACCAGCTCATCCACAACCACCTCACTCATCACGGTGAACACAGTGAATAAGAGAGGTAGCCATCACTGAGTGAGGGGAAACCACCAGCTCATCCACAACCACCTCACTCATCATAGTGAACACCGTGAATAAGAGAGTTAGCCATCACTGAGTGAGGTGAACCCTCCAGTTCATCCACAACCACCTCACTCATCATGGTGAACACTGTGAATAAGATAGGTAGCCATCACTGAGTGAGGGGAACCCACCAGCTCATCAACAACCACCTCAATCATCATGGTGAACACTGTGAATAAGAGATAGACCATCACTGAGTGAGGGGAACCCACCAGCTCATCCACAACCACCTCACTCATCATGGTGAACACTTTAAATAGGAGATAGACTCTCACTGAGTGAGGGGAACCCACCAGCTCATCCACAACCTCCTCACTCATCATGGTGAACACTGTGAATAAGAGAGGTAGCCGTCACTGAATGAAGGGAAGCCACCAGCTCATCCACAAAAACCTCACTCATCATGGTGAACACTGTGAATAAGAAATGGACCATCACTGAGTGAGGGGAACCCAAAAGCTCATCCACAACCTCCTCACTCATCATGGTGAACACTGTGAATAGGAGATAGACCATCACTGAGTCAAGGGAACCCACCAGCTCATCCACAACCACCTCACTCATCTTGGTGAACACTGTGAATAAGAGAGGTAGCCATCACTGAGTGAGGGGAACCCTCCAGTTCATCCACAACCACCTCACTCATCATAGTGAACATTGTGAATAAGAGAGGTAGCTATCACTGAGTGAGGGGAACCCAAAAGCTCATCCACAACCTCCTCACTCATCATGGTGAACACTGTGAATAGGAGATAGACCATCACTGAGTCAAGGGAACCCACCAGCTCATCCACAAACACCTCACTCATCTTGGTGAACACTGTGAATAAGAGAGGTAGCCATCTCTGAGTGAGGGGAACCCACCAGCTCATCCACAACCACCTCACTCATCATGGAGAACACTGTGAATTAGAGAGGTATCCATCACTGAATGAGGGGAACACACCAGCTCTTCCACAACCACCTTACTCATCATGGTGAACACTGTGAATAAGAGAAAGACCATCACTGAATGAAGGGAACAAACCAGCTCATCCACAACCACCTCACTCATCATGGTGAACACTGTGAATTAGAGAGGTAGCCATCACTGAATGAGGGGAACTCAACAGCTCATCCACAACCACCTCACTCATCATGGTGAACACTGTGAATAAGAGATTGACCATCACTGAGTGAGCGGAACCCACCAGCTCATCCACAACCACCTCACTCATCATGGTGAATACTGTGAATAAGAGAGGTAGCCATCACTGAGTGAGAGGAACCCACCAGCTCATCCACAACCACCTCACTCATCATTGTGAACACTGTGAATAAGAGAGGTAGCCATCATTGAGTGAGAGGAATCCACAACCACCTCACTCATCATGGTGAACACTGTGAATAAGAGATTGACCATCACTGAGTGAGGGGAATCACCAGCTCATCCACAACCACATCACTCATCATAATGAACACTGTGAATAAGAGAGGTAGCCATCACTGAGTGAGAGGAACCCACCAGCTCATCCACAACCACCTCACTCATCATTGTGAACACTGTGAATAAGAGAGGTAGCCATCATTGAGTGAATGGAACCCAACAGCTGATCCACAACCACCTCACTCATCATGGTGAACACTGTGAATAAGAGATAGACCATCACTGAGTCAAGGGAACCCACCAGGTCATCCACAACCACCTGACTCATCATGGTGAACACTGTGAATAAGAGAGGTAGCCATCACTGAGAGAGGGGAACCCACCAGCTCATCCATAACCACATCACTCATCATGGTGAACACTATGAATAAGAGAGGTAGCCATCACTGAGAGAGGGGAACCCACCAGCTCATCAACAACCACCTTACTCTTCATGGTGAACACTGTGAATAGGAGATAGACCATCAGTGAGTGAGGGGAACCCACCAGCTCATCCACAACCACCTCACTCATCATGGAGAACACTGTGAATTAGAGAGGTAGCCATCACTGAATGAGGGGAACACATCAGCTCTTCCACAACCACCTCACTCATCATGGTGAACACTTTGAGTAGGAGATAGACTCTCACTGAGTGAGGGGAACCCACCAGCTCATCCACAACCTCCTCACTCATCATGGTGAACACTGTGAATAAGAGAGGTAGCCGTCACTGAATGAAGGGAAGCCACCAGCTCATCCACAACCACCTCACTCATCATGGTGAACACTATGAATAAGAAATGGACCATCACTGAGTGAGGGGAACCCACCAGCTCATACACAACCACCTCACTCATCATAGTGAACACTGTGAATAAGAGAGGTAGCCATCACTGAGTGAGGGGAACCCTCCAGTTCATCCACAACCACCTCACTCATCATAGTGAACATTGTGAATAAGAGAGGTAGCTATCACTGAGTGAGGGGAACCCAAAAGCTCATCCACAACCTCCTCACTCATCATGGTGAACACTGTGAATAGGAGATAGACCATCACTGAGTCAAGGGAATCCACCAGCTCATCCACAACCACCTCACTCATCATGGTGAACACTGTGAATAAGAGAGGTAGCCATCACTGAGTGAGGGGAACCCACCAGCTCATCCATAACCACCTCACTCAACATGGTGAACACTGTGAATAAGAGATTGACCATCACTGAGTGAGGGGAACCCACCAGCTCATCCATAACCACCTCACCCATCATTGTGAACACTGTGAATAAGCGTGTTAGCCATCACTGAGTGAGCGGAACCCACCAGCTCATCCACAACCACCTCACTCATCATGGTGAACACTGTGAATAAGAGAGGTAGCCATCACTGAGTGAGGGGAACCCACCAGCTCATCCATAACCACATCACTCAACATGGTGAACACTGTGAATAAGAGAGGTAGCCATCACTGAGTGAGAGGAACACACCAGCTCATCCACAACCACCTCACTCATCATGGTGAACACTGTGAATAGGAGATAGACCATCACTGAGTGAGGGGAACTCACCAGATCATCCACAACCACATCACTCATCATAATGAACACTGTGAATAAGAGAGGTAGCCATCACTGAGTGAGAGGAAACCACCAGCTCATCCACAACCACCTCACTCATCACGGTGAACACAGTGAATAAGAGAGGTAGCCATCACTGAGTGAGGGGAAACCACCAGCTCATCCACAACCACCTCACTCATCATAGTGAACACCGTGAATAAGAGAGTTAGCCATCACTGAGTGAGGGGAACCCTCCAGTTCATCCACAACCACCTCACTCATCATGGTGAACACTGTGAATAAGATAGGTAGCCATCACTGAGTGAGGGGAACCCACCAGCTCATCAACAACCACCTCAATCATCATGGTGAACACTGTGAATAAGAGATAGACCATCACTGAATGAGGGGAACCCACCAGCTCATCCACAACCACCTCACTCATCATAGTGAACATTGTGAATAAGAGAGGTAGCTATCACTGAGTGAGGGGAACCCACCAGCTCATCCACAACCACCTCACTCATCATGGTGAACACTTTGAATAGGAGATAGACTCTCACTGAGTGAGGGGAACCCACCAGCTCATCCACAACCTCCTCACTCATCATGGTGAACACTGTGAATAAGAGAGGTAGCCGTCACTGAATGAAGGGAAGCCACCAGCTCATCCACAACCACCTCACTCATCATGGTGAACACTGTGAATAAGAGAGGTAGCCATCACTGAGTGAGGGAAACCCACCAGCTCATCCACAACCACATCACTCATCATGGTGAACACTGTGAATAAGAGAGGTAGCCATCACTGAGTGAGGGGAACCCACCAGCTCATCCATAACCACCTCACTCAACATGGTGAACACTGTGAATAAGAGATTGACCATCACTGAGTGAGGGGAACCCACCAGCTCATCCATAACCACCTCACCCATCATTGTGAACACTGTGAATAAGCGTGTTAGCCATCACTGAGTGAGCGGAACCCACCAGCTCATCCACAACCACCTCACTCATCATGGTGAACACTGTGAATAAGAGAGGTAGCCATCACTGAGTGAGGGGAACCCACCAGCTCATCCATAACCACATCACTCAACATGGTGAACACTGTGAATAAGAGAGGTAGCCATCACTGAGTGAGAGGAACACACCAGCTCATCCACAACCACCTCACTCATCATGGTGAACACTGTGAATAGGAGATAGACCATCACTGAGTGAGGGGAACTCACCAGATCATCCACAACCACATCACTCATCATAATGAACACTGTGAATAAGAGAGGTAGCCATCACTGAGTGAGAGGAAACCACCAGCTCATCCACAACCACCTCACTCATCACGGTGAACACAGTGAATAAGAGAGGTAGCCATCACTGAGTGAGGGGAAACCACCAGCTCATCCACAACCACCTCACTCATCATAGTGAACACCGTGAATAAGAGAGTTAGCCATCACTGAGTGAGGGGAACCCTCCAGTTCATCCACAACCACCTCACTCATCATGGTGAACACTGTGAATAAGATAGGTAGCCATCACTGAGTGAGGGGAACCCACCAGCTCATCAACAACCACCTCAATCATCATGGTGAACACTGTGAATAAGAGATAGACCATCACTGAATGAGGGGAACCCACCAGCTCATCCACAACCACCTCACTCATCATAGTGAACATTGTGAATAAGAGAGGTAGCTATCACTGAGTGAGGGGAACCCACCAGCTCATCCACAACCACCTCACTCATCATGGTGAACACTTTGAATAGGAGATAGACTCTCACTGAGTGAGGGGAACCCACCAGCTCATCCACAACCTCCTCACTCATCATGGTGAACACTGTGAATAAGAGAGGTAGCCGTCACTGAATGAAGGGAAGCCACCAGCTCATCCACAACCACCTCACTCATCATGGTGAACACTGTGAATAAGAAATGGACCATCACTGAGTGAGGGGAACCCACCAGCTCATACACAACCACCTCACTCATCATAGTGAACACTGTGAATAAGAGAGGTATCCATCACTGAGTGAGGGGAACCCTCCAGTTCATCCACAACCACCTCACTCATCAGAGTGAACATTGTGAATAAGAGAGGTAGCTATCACTGAGTGAGGGGAACCCAAAAGCTCATCCACAACCTCCTCACTCATCATGGTGAACACTGTGAATAGGAGATAGACCATCACTGAATGAGGGGAACACACCAGCTCATCGACAACCACATCACTCATCATGGAGAACACTGTGAATTAGAGAGGTATCCATCACTGAATGAGGGGAACACACCAGCTCTTCCACAACCACCTTACTCATCATGGTGAACACTGTGAATAAGAGAAAGACCATCACTGAATGAAGGGAACAAACCAGCTCATCCACAACCACCTCACTCATCATGGTGAACACTGTGAATAAGAGAGGTAGCCATCACTGAATGAGGGGAACTCACCAGCTCATCCACAACCACCTCACTCATCATGGTGAACACTGTGAATAAGAGATTGACCATCACTGAGTGAGGGGAACCCACCATCTCATCCACAACCACCTCACTCATCATTGTGAACACTGTGAATAAGACTGTTAGCCATCACTGAGTGAGCGGAACCAACCAGCTCATCCACAACCACCTCACTCATCATGGTGAATACTGTGAATAAGAGAGGTAGCCATCACTGAGTGAGAGGAACCCACCAGCTCATCCACAACCACCTCACTCATCATTGTGAACACTGTGAATAAGAGAGGTAGCCATCATTGAGTGAGAGGAATCCACAACCACCTCACTCATCATGGTGAACACTGTGAATAAGAGATTGACCATCACTGAGTGAGGGGAACCCACCAGCTCATCCACAACCACCTCACTCATCATTGTGAACACTGTGAATAAGACTGTTAGCCATCACTGAGTGAGCGGAACCCACCAGCTCATCCACAACCACCTCACTCATCATGGTGAATACTGTGAATAACAGAGGTAGCCATCACTGAATGAGGGGAATCACCAGCTCATCCACAACCACATCACTCATCATAATGAACACTGTGAATAAGAGAGGTAGCCATCACTGAGTGAGAGGAACCCACCAGCTCATCCACAACCACCTCACTCATCATTGTGAACACTGTGAATAAGAGAGGTAGCCATCATTGAGTGAATGGAACCCACCAGCTGATCCACAACCACCTCACTCATCATGGTGAACACTGTGAATAAGAGATAGACCATCACTGAGTCAAGGAAACCCACCAGCTCATCCACAACCACCTCACTCATCATGGTGAACACTGTGAATAAGAGAGGTAGCCATAACTGAGAGAGGGGAACCCACCAGCTCATCCATAACCACATCACTCATCATGGTGAACACTATGAATAAGAGAGGTAGCCATCACTGAGTGAGCGGAACCCACCAGCTCATCCACAACCACCTCACTCATCATGGTGAACACTGTGAATAAGAGAGGTAGCCATCACTGAGAGAGGGGAACCCACCAGCTCATCCACAACCTCCTCACTCATCATGGTGAACACTGTGAATAAGAAATGGACCATCACTGAGTGAGGGGAACCCACCAGCTCATCCACAACCACCTCACTCATCATAGTGAACACTGTGAATAAGAGAGGTAGCCATCACTGAGTGAGGGGAACCCTCCAGTTCATCCACAACCACCTCTCATCATAGTGAACATTGTGAATAAGAGAGGTAGCTATCACTGAGTGAGGGGAACCCAAAAGCTCATCCACAACCTCCTCACTCATCATGGTGAACACTGTGAATAGGAGATAGACCATCACTGAGTCAAGGGAACCCACCAGCTCATCCACAACCACCTCACTCATCATGGTGAACACTGTGAATAAGAGAGGTAGCCATCACTGAGTGAGGGGAACCCACCAGCTCATCCACAACCACATCACTCATCATGGTGAACACTGTGAATAACAGAGGTCGCCATCACTGAGTGAGAGGAACCCACCAGCTCATCGACAACCACATCACTCATCATGGAGAACACTGTGAATTAGAGAGGTATCCATCACTGAATGAGGGGAACACACCAGCTCTTCCACAACCACCTTACTCATCATGGTGAACACTGTAAATAAGAGAAAGACCATCACTGAATGAAGGGAACAAACCAGCTCATCCACAACCACCTCACTCATCATGGTGAACACTGTGAATAAGAGAGGTAGCCATCACTGAATGAGGGGAACTCACCAGCTCATCCACAACCACCTCACTCATCATGGTGAACACTGTGAATAAGAGATTGACCATCACTGAGTGAGAGGAACCCACCAGCTCATCCACAACCACCTCACTCATCATTGTGAACACTGTGAATAAGACTGTTAGCCATCAGTGAGTGAGCGGAACCCACCAGCTCATCCACAACTACCTCACTCATCATGGTGAATACTGTGAATAAGAGTGGTAGCCATCACTGAGTGAGAGGAACCCACCAGCTCATCCACAACCACCTCACTCATCATTGTGAACACTGTGAATAACAGAGGTAGCCATCATTGAGTGAGAGGAATCCACAACCACCTCACTCATCATGGTGAACACTGTGAATAAGAGAGGTAGCCATCACTGAATGAGGGGAACTCACCAGCTCATCCACAACCACCTCACTCATCATGGTGAAAACTGTGAATAAGAGATTGACCATCACTGAGTGAGGGGAACTCACCAGCTCATCCACAACCACCTCACTCATCATTGTGAACACTGTGAATAAGACTGTTAGCCATCACTGAGTGAGCGGAACCCACCAGCTCATCCACAACTACCTCACTCATCATGGTGAATACTGTGAATAAGAGAGGTAGCCATCACTGAGTGAGAGGAACCCATCAGCTCATCCACAACCACCTCACTCATCATTGTGAACACTGTGAATAAGAGAGGTAGCCATCATTGAGTGAGAGGAATCCACAACCACCTCACTCATCATGGAGAACACTGTGAATAAGAGAGGTAGCCATCACTGAATGACGGGAACTCACCAGCTCATCCACAACCACCTCACTCATCATGGTGAACACTGTGAATAAGAGATTGACCATCACTGAGTGAGGGGAACCCACCAGCTCATCCACAACCACCTCACTCATCATTGTGAACACTGTGAATAAGACTGTTAGCCATCACTGAGTGAGCGGAACCCACCAGCTCATCCACAACCACCTCACTCATCATGGTGAATACTGTGAATAACAGAGGTAGCCATCACTGAATGAGGGGAACCCACCAGCTCATCCATAACCACATCACTCATCATGGTGAACACTATGAATAAGAGAGGTAGCCATCACTGAGTGAGCGGAACCCACCAGCTCATCCACAACCACCTCACTCATCATGGTGAACACTGTGAATAAGAGAGGTAGCCATCACTGAGAGAGGGGAACCCACCAGCTCATCAACAACCACCTTACTCTTCATGGTGAACACTGTGAATAGGAGATAGACCATCAGTGAGTGAGGGGAACCCACCAGCTCATCCACAACCACCTCACTCATCATTGAGAACACTGTGAATTAGAGAGGTAGCCATCACTGAATGAGGGGATCACACCAGCTCTTCAACAACCACCTCACTCATCATGGTGAACACTGTGAATAAGAGAGGTAGCCATCACTGATTGAGGGGAACTCACCAGCTCATCCACAACCACCTCACTCATCATGGTGAACACTGTGAATAAGAGAGGTAGCCATCACTGAGTGAGAGGAATCCACCAGCTCATCCACAACCACCTCACTCATCATGGTGAACACTGTGAATAAGAGATTGACCATCACTGAGTGAGCGGAACCCACCTGCTCATCCACAACCACCTCACTCATCATAGTGAACATTGTGAATAAGAGAGGTAGCTATCACTGAGTTAGGGGAACCCACCAGCTCATCCACAACCACCTCACTCATCATGGTGAACACTGTGAATAAGAAATGGACCATCACTGAGTGAGGGGAACCCACCAGCTCATCCACAACCACCTCACTCATCATAGTGAACACTGTAAATAAGAGAGGTAGCCATCACTGAGTGAGGGGAACCCTCCAGTTCATCCACAACCACCTCACTCATCATAGTGAACATTGTGAATAAGAGAGGTAGCCATCACTGAGTGAGGGGAACCCACCAGTTCATCCACAACCACATCACTCATCATGGAGAACACTGTGAATTAGAGAGGTATCCATCACTGAATGAGGGGAACACACCAGCTCTTCCACAACCACCTCACTCATCATGGTGAACACTGTGAATAAGAGAAAGACCATCACTGAATGAAGGGAACAAACCAGCTCATCCACAACAACCTCACTCATCATGGTGAACACTGTGAATAAGAGAGGTAGCCATCACTGAATGAGGGGAACTCACCAGCTCATTCACAACCACATCACTCATCATGGTGAACACTGTGAATAAGAGAGGAAGCCATCACTGAGTGAGAGGAATCCACAACCACCTCACTCATCATGGTGAACACTGTGAATAAGACTGTTAGCCATCACTGAGTGAGCGGAACCCACCAGCTCATCCACAACCACCTCACTCATCATGGTGAATACTGTGAATAACAGAGGTAGCCATCACTGAATGAGGGGAATCACCAGCTCACCCACAACCACATCACTCATCATAATGAACACTGTGAATAAGAGAGGTAGCCATCACTGAGTGAGAGGAACCCACCAGCTCATCCACAACCACCTCACTCATCATTGTGAACACTGTGAATAAGACTGTTAGCCATCACTGAGTGAAGGGAACACACCAGCTCATCCACAACCACCTCACTCATCATGGTGAATACTGTGAATAACAGAGGTAGCCATCACTGAATGAGGGGAATCACCAGCTCATCCACAACCACATCACTCATCATAATGAACACTGTGAATAAGAGAGGTAGCCATCACTGAGTGAGGGGAACCCACCAGCTCATCCACAACCACCTCACTCATCATGGAGAACACTGTGAATTAGAGAGGTAGCCATCACTGAATGAGGGGAACACACCAGCTCATCCACAAACACCTCACTCATCATGGTGAACACTGTGAATAAGAGATTGACCATCACTGAGTGAGGGGAACCCACCAGCTCATCCACAACCACCTCACTCATCATTGTGAACACTGTGAATAAGCGTGTTAGCCATCACTGAGTGAGCGGAACACACCAGCTCATCCATAAACCCATCACTCAACATGGTGAACACTGTGAATTAGAGAGGTAGCCATCACTGAGTGAGAGGAACACACCAGCTCATCCACAGCCACCTCACTCATCATGGTGAACACTGTGAATAAGAGATTGACCATCACTGAGTGAGGGGAACCCACCAGCTCATCCACAACCACCTCACTCATCATAGTGAACATTGTGAATAAGAGAGGTAGCTATCACTGAGTGAGGGGAACCCACCAGCTCATCCACAACCACCTCACTCATCATGGTGAACACTTTGAATAGGAGATAGAATCTCACTGAGTGAGGGGAACCCACCAGCTCATCCACAACCACCTCACTCATCATAGTGAACACTGTGAATAAGAGAGGTAGCCGTCACTGAATGAAGGGAAGCCACCAGCTCATCCACAAACACCTCACTCATCATAGTGAACACTGTGAATAAGAAATGGACCATCACTGAGTGAGGGGAACCCACCAGCTCATCCACAACCACCTCACTCACCATGGTGAACACTGTGAATAAGAGAGGTAGCCATCACTGAGTGAGCGGAACCCACCAGCTCATCCACAACCACCTCACTCATCATGGTAAACACTGTGAATAAGAGATGTAGCCATTACTGAGTGAGGGGAACCCACCAGCTCATCCACAACCACCTCACTCACCATGGTGAACACTGTGAATAAGAGAGGTAGCCATCACTGAGTGAGGGGAACCCACCAGCTCATCCATAAACACATCACTCAACATGGTGAACACTGTGAATAAGAGAGGTAGCCATCACTGAATGACGGGAACTCACCAGCTCATCCACAACCACCTCACTCATCATGGTGAACACTGTGAATAAGAGATTGACCATCACTGAGTGAGGGGAACCCACCAGCTCATCCACAACCACCTCACTCATCATTGTGAACACTGTGAATAAGACTGTTAGCCATCACTGAGTGAGCGGAACCCACCAGCTCATCCACAACCACCTCACTCATCATGGTGAATACTGTGAATAACAGAGGTAGCCATCACTGAATGAGGGGAATCACCAGCTCATCCACAACCACATCACTCATCATAATGAACACTGTGAATAAGAGAGGTAGCCATCACTGAGTGAGAGGAACCCACCAGCTCATCCACAACCACCTCACTCAGCATTGTGAACACTGTGAATAAGAGAGGTAGCCATCATTGAGTGAATGGAACCCACCAGCTGATCCACAACCACCTCACTCATCATGGTGAACACTGTGAATAAGAGATTGACCATCATTGAGTGAGCGGAACCCACCTGCTCATCCACAACCACCTCACTCATCATAGTGAACATTGTGAATAAGAGAGGTAGCTATCACTGAGTTAGGGGAACCCACCAGCTCATCCACAACCACCTCACTCATCATGGTGAACACTGTGAATAAGAAATGGACCATCACTGAGTGAGGGGAACCCACCAGCTCATCCACAACCACCTCACTCATCATAGTGAACACTGTAAATAAGAGAGGTAGCCATCACTGAGTGAGGGGAACCCTCCAGTTCATCCACAACCACCTCACTCATCATAGTGAACATTGTGAATAAGAGAGGTAGCCATCACTGAGTGAGGGGAACCCACCAGTTCATCCACAACCACATCACTCATCATGGAGAACACTGTGAATTAGAGAGGTATCCATCACTGAATGAGGGGAACACACCAGCTCTTCCACAACCACCTCACTCATCATGGTGAACACTGTGAATAAGAGAAAGACCATCACTGAATGAAGGGAACAAACCAGCTCATCCACAACAACCTCACTCATCATGGTGAACACTGTGAATAAGAGAGGTAGCCATCACTGAATGAGGGGAACTCACCAGCTCATTCACAACCACATCACTCATCATGGTGAACACTGTGAATAAGAGAGGAAGCCATCACTGAGTGAGAGGAATCCACAACCACCTCACTCATCATGGTGAACACTGTGAATAAGACTGTTAGCCATCACTGAGTGAGCGGAACCCACCAGCTCATCCACAACCACCTCACTCATCATGGTGAATACTGTGAATAACAGAGGTAGCCATCACTGAATGAGGGGAATCACCAGCTCACCCACAACCACATCACTCATCATAATGAACACTGTGAATAAGAGAGGTAGCCATCACTGAGTGAGAGGAACCCACCAGCTCATCCACAACCACCTCACTCATCATTGTGAACACTGTGAATAAGACTGTTAGCCATCACTGAGTGAAGGGAACACACCAGCTCATCCACAACCACCTCACTCATCATGGTGAATACTGTGAATAACAGAGGTAGCCATCACTGAATGAGGGGAATCACCAGCTCATCCACAACCACATCACTCATCATAATGAACACTGTGAATAAGAGAGGTAGCCATCACTGAGTGAGAGGAACCCACCAGCTCATCCACAACCACCTCACTCATCATTGTGAACACTGTGAATAAGAGAGGTAGCCATCACTGAGAGAGGGGAACCCACCAGCTCATCAACAACCACCTTACTCTTCATGGTGAACACTGTGAATAGGAGATAGACCATCAGTGAGTGAGGGGAACCCACCAGCTCATCCACAACCACCTCACTCATCATGGAGAACACTGTGAATTAGAGAGGTAGCCATCACTGAATGAGGGGAACACACCAGCTCTTCCACAACCACCTCACTCATCATGGTGAACACTGTGAATAAGAGAGGTAGCCATCACTGATTGAGGGGAACTCACCAGCTCATCCACAAACACCTCACTCATCATGGTGAACACTGTGAATAAGAGATTGACCATCACTGAGTGAGGGGAACCCACCAGCTCATCCACAACCACCTCACTCATCATTGTGAACACTGTGAATAAGCGTGTTAGCCATCACTGAGTGAGCGGAACACACCAGCTCATCCATAAACCCATCACTCAACATGGTGAACACTGTGAATTAGAGAGGTAGCCATCACTGAGTGAGAGGAACACACCAGCTCATCCACAGCCACCTCACTCATCATGGTGAACACTGTGAATAAGAGATTGACCATCACTGAGTGAGGGGAACCCACCAGCTCATCCACAACCACCTCACTCATCATAGTGAACATTGTGAATAAGAGAGGTAGCTATCACTGAGTGAGGGGAACCCACCAGCTCATCCACAACCACCTCACTCATCATGGTGAACACTTTGAATAGGAGATAGAATCTCACTGAGTGAGGGGAACCCACCAGCTCATCCACAACCACCTCACTCATCATAGTGAACACTGTGAATAAGAGAGGTAGCCGTCACTGAATGAAGGGAAGCCACCAGCTCATCCACAACCACCTCACTCATCATGGTGAACACTGTGAATAAGAAATGGACCATCACTGAGTGAGGGGAACCCACCAGCTCATCCACAACCACCTCACTCACCATGGTGAACACTGTGAATAAGAGAGGTAGCCATCACTGAGTGAGCGGAACCCACCAGCTCATCCACAACCACCTCACTCATCATGGTAAACACTGTGAATAAGAGATGTAGCCATTACTGAGTGAGGGGAACCCACCAGCTCATCCACAACCACCTCACTCACCATGGTGAACACTGTGAATAAGAGAGGTAGCCATCACTGAGTGAGGGGAACCCACCAGCTCATCCATAAACACATCACTCAACATGGTGAACACTGTGAATAAGAGAGGTAGCCATCACTGAATGACGGGAACTCACCAGCTCATCCACAACCACCTCACTCATCATGGTGAACACTGTGAATAAGAGATTGACCATCACTGAGTGAGGGGAACCCACCAGCTCATCCACAACCACCTCACTCATCATTGTGAACACTGTGAATAAGACTGTTAGCCATCACTGAGTGAGCGGAACCCACCAGCTCATCCACAACCACCTCACTCATCATGGTGAATACTGTGAATAACAGAGGTAGCCATTACTGAATGAGGGGAATCACCAGCTCATCCACAACCACATCACTCATCATAATGAACACTGTGAATAAGAGAGGTAGCCATCACTGAGTGAGAGGAACCCACCAGCTCATCCACAACCACCTCACTCAGCATTGTGAACACTGTGAATAAGAGAGGTAGCCATCATTGAGTGAATGGAACCCACCAGCTGATCCACAACCACCTCACTCATCATGGTGAACACTGTGAATGAGAGAGGTAGCCATCACTGAGAGAGGGGAACCCACCAGCTCATCCATAACCACATCACTCATCATGGTGAACACTATGAATAAGAGAGGTAGCCATCACTGAGTGAGCGGAACCCACCAGCTCATCCACAACCACCTCACTCAGCATTGTGAACACTGTGAATAAGAGAGGTAGCCATCATTGAGTGAATGGAACCCACCAGCTGATCCACAACCACCTCACTCATCATGGTGAACACTGTGAATAAGAGATTGACCATCACTGAGTGAGGGGAACCCACCAGCTCATCCACAACCACCTCACTCATCATTGTGAACACTGTGAATAAGCGTGTTAGCCATCACTGAGTGAGCGGAACACACCAGCTCATCCATAAACCCATCACTCAACATGGTGAACACTGTGAATTAGAGAGGTAGCCATCACTGAGTGAGAGGAACACACCAGCTCATCCACAGCCACCTCACTCATCATGGTGAACACTGTGAATAAGAGATTGACCATCACTGAGTGAGGGGAACCCACCAGCTCATCCACAACCACCTCACTCATCATAGTGAACATTGTGAATAAGAGAGGTAGCTATCACTGAGTGAGGGGAACCCACCAGCTCATCCACAACCACCTCACTCATCATGGTGAACACTTTGAATAGGAGATAGAATCTCACTGAGTGAGGGGAACCCACCAGCTCATCCACAACCACCTCACTCATCATAGTGAACACTGTGAATAAGAGAGGTAGCCGTCACTGAATGAAGGGAAGCCACCAGCTCATCCACAAACACCTCACTCATCATAGTGAACACTGTGAATAAGAAATGGACCATCACTGAGTGAGGGGAACCCACCAGCTCATCCACAACCACCTCACTCACCATGGTGAACACTGTGAATAAGAGAGGTAGCCATCACTGAGTGAGCGGAACCCACCAGCTCATCCACAACCACCTCACTCATCATGGTAAACACTGTGAATAAGAGATGTAGCCATTACTGAGTGAGGGGAACCCACCAGCTCATCCACAACCACCTCACTCACCATGGTGAACACTGTGAATAAGAGAGGTAGCCATCACTGAGTGAGGGGAACCCACCAGCTCATCCATAAACACATCACTCAACATGGTGAACACTGTGAATAAGAGAGGTAGCCATCACTGAATGACGGGAACTCACCAGCTCATCCACAACCACCTCACTCATCATGGTGAACACTGTGAATAAGAGATTGACCATCACTGAGTGAGGGGAACCCACCAGCTCATCCACAACCACCTCACTCATCATTGTGAACACTGTGAATAAGACTGTTAGCCATCACTGAGTGAGCGGAACCCACCAGCTCATCCACAACCACCTCACTCATCATGGTGAATACTGTGAATAACAGAGGTAGCCATCACTGAATGAGGGGAATCACCAGCTCATCCACAACCACATCACTCATCATAATGAACACTGTGAATAAGAGAGGTAGCCATCACTGAGTGAGAGGAACCCACCAGCTCATCCACAACCACCTCACTCAGCATTGTGAACACTGTGAATAAGAGAGGTAGCCATCATTGAGTGAATGGAACCCACCAGCTGATCCACAACCACCTCACTCATCATGGTGAACACTGTGAATAAGAGATTGACCATCACTGAGTGAGCGGAACCCACCTGCTCATCCACAACCACCTCACTCATCATAGTGAACATTGTGAATAAGAGAGGTAGCTATCACTGAGTTAGGGGAACCCACCAGCTCATCCACAACCACCTCACTCATCATGGTGAACACTGTGAATAAGAAATGGACCATCACTGAGTGAGGGGAACCCACCAGCTCATCCACAACCACCTCACTCATCATAGTGAACACTGTAAATAAGAGAGGTAGCCATCACTGAGTGAGGGGAACCCTCCAGTTCATCCACAACCACCTCACTCATCATAGTGAACATTGTGAATAAGAGAGGTAGCCATCACTGAGTGAGGGGAACCCACCAGTTCATCCACAACCACATCACTCATCATGGAGAACACTGTGAATTAGAGAGGTATCCATCACTGAATGAGGGGAACACACCAGCTCTTCCACAACCACCTCACTCATCATGGTGAACACTGTGAATAAGAGAAAGACCATCACTGAATGAAGGGAACAAACCAGCTCATCCACAACAACCTCACTCATCATGGTGAACACTGTGAATAAGAGAGGTAGCCATCACTGAATGAGGGGAACTCACCAGCTCATTCACAACCACATCACTCATCATGGTGAACACTGTGAATAAGAGAGGAAGCCATCACTGAGTGAGAGGAATCCACAACCACCTCACTCATCATGGTGAACACTGTGAATAAGACTGTTAGCCATCACTGAGTGAGCGGAACCCACCAGCTCATCCACAACCACCTCACTCATCATGGTGAATACTGTGAATAACAGAGGTAGCCATCACTGAATGAGGGGAATCACCAGCTCACCCACAACCACATCACTCATCATAATGAACACTGTGAATAAGAGAGGTAGCCATCACTGAGTGAGAGGAACCCACCAGCTCATCCACAACCACCTCACTCATCATTGTGAACACTGTGAATAAGACTGTTAGCCATCACTGAGTGAAGGGAACACACCAGCTCATCCACAACCACCTCACTCATCATGGTGAATACTGTGAATAACAGAGGTAGCCATCACTGAATGAGGGGAATCACCAGCTCATCCACAACCACATCACTCATCATAATGAACACTGTGAATAAGAGAGGTAGCCATCACTGAGTGAGAGGAACCCACCAGCTCATCCACAACCACCTCACTCATCATTGTGAACACTGTGAATAAGAGAGGTAGCCATCACTGAGAGAGGGGAACCCACCAGCTCATCAACAACCACCTTACTCTTCATGGTGAACACTGTGAATAGGAGATAGACCATCAGTGAGTGAGGGGAACCCACCAGCTCATCCACAACCACCTCACTCATCATGGAGAACACTGTGAATTAGAGAGGTAGCCATCACTGAATGAGGGGAACACACCAGCTCTTCCACAACCACCTCACTCATCATGGTGAACACTGTGAATAAGAGAGGTAGCCATCACTGATTGAGGGGAACTCACCAGCTCATCCACAAACACCTCACTCATCATGGTGAACACTGTGAATAAGAGATTGACCATCACTGAGTGAGGGGAACCCACCAGCTCATCCACAACCACCTCACTCATCATTGTGAACACTGTGAATAAGCGTGTTAGCCATCACTGAGTGAGCGGAACACACCAGCTCATCCATAAACCCATCACTCAACATGGTGAACACTGTGAATTAGAGAGGTAGCCATCACTGAGTGAGAGGAACACACCAGCTCATCCACAGCCACCTCACTCATCATGGTGAACACTGTGAATAAGAGATTGACCATCACTGAGTGAGGGGAACCCACCAGCTCATCCACAACCACCTCACTCATCATAGTGAACATTGTGAATAAGAGAGGTAGCTATCACTGAGTGAGGGGAACCCACCAGCTCATCCACAACCACCTCACTCATCATGGTGAACACTTTGAATAGGAGATAGAATCTCACTGAGTGAGGGGAACCCACCAGCTCATCCACAACCACCTCACTCATCATAGTGAACACTGTGAATAAGAGAGGTAGCCGTCACTGAATGAAGGGAAGCCACCAGCTCATCCACAACCACCTCACTCATCATGGTGAACACTGTGAATAAGAAATGGACCATCACTGAGTGAGGGGAACCCACCAGCTCATCCACAACCACCTCACTCACCATGGTGAACACTGTGAATAAGAGAGGTAGCCATCACTGAGTGAGCGGAACCCACCAGCTCATCCACAACCACCTCACTCATCATGGTAAACACTGTGAATAAGAGATGTAGCCATTACTGAGTGAGGGGAACCCACCAGCTCATCCACAACCACCTCACTCACCATGGTGAACACTGTGAATAAGAGAGGTAGCCATCACTGAGTGAGGGGAACCCACCAGCTCATCCATAAACACATCACTCAACATGGTGAACACTGTGAATAAGAGAGGTAGCCATCACTGAATGACGGGAACTCACCAGCTCATCCACAACCACCTCACTCATCATGGTGAACACTGTGAATAAGAGATTGACCATCACTGAGTGAGGGGAACCCACCAGCTCATCCACAACCACCTCACTCATCATTGTGAACACTGTGAATAAGACTGTTAGCCATCACTGAGTGAGCGGAACCCACCAGCTCATCCACAACCACCTCACTCATCATGGTGAATACTGTGAATAACAGAGGTAGCCATCACTGAATGAGGGGAATCACCAGCTCATCCACAACCACATCACTCATCATAATGAACACTGTGAATAAGAGAGGTAGCCATCACTGAGTGAGAGGAACCCACCAGCTCATCCACAACCACCTCACTCAGCATTGTGAACACTGTGAATAAGAGAGGTAGCCATCATTGAGTGAATGGAACCCACCAGCTGATCCACAACCACCTCACTCATCATGGTGAACACTGTGAATGAGAGAGGTAGCCATCACTGAGAGAGGGGAACCCACCAGCTCATCCATAACCACATCACTCATCATGGTGAACACTATGAATAAGAGAGGTAGCCATCACTGAGTGAGCGGAACCCACCAGCTCATCCACAACCACCTCACTCAGCATTGTGAACACTGTGAATAAGAGAGGTAGCCATCATTGAGTGAATGGAACCCACCAGCTGATCCACAACCACCTCACTCATCATGGTGAACACTGTGAATAAGAGATTGACCATCACTGAGTGAGCGGAACCCACCTGCTCATCCACAACCACCTCACTCATCATAGTGAACATTGTGAATAAGAGAGGTAGCTATCACTGAGTTAGGGGAACCCACCAGCTCATCCACAACCACCTCACTCATCATGGTGAACACTGTGAATAAGAAATGGACCATCACTGAGTGAGGGGAACCCACCAGTTCATCCACAACCACCTCACTCATCATAGTGAACACTGTAAATAAGAGAGGTAGCCATCACTGAGTGAGGGGAACCCTCCAGTTCATCCACAACCACCTCACTCATCATAGTGAACATTGTGAATAAGAGAGGTAGCCATCACTGAGTGAGGGGAACCCACCAGTTCATCCACAACCACATCACTCATCATGGAGAACACTGTGAATTAGAGAGGTATCCATCACTGAATGAGGGGAACACACCAGCTCTTCCACAACCACCTCACTCATCATGGTGAACACTGTGAATAAGAGAAAGACCATCACTGAATGAAGGGAACAAACCAGCTCATCCACAACAACCTCACTCATCATGGTGAACACTGTGAATAAGAGAGGTAGCCATCACTGAATGAGGGGAACTCACCAGCTCATTCACAACCACATCACTCATCATGGTGAACACTGTGAATAAGAGAGGAAGCCATCACTGAGTGAGAGGAATCCACAACCACCTCACTCATCATGGTGAACACTGTGAATAAGACTGTTAGCCATCACTGAGTGAGCGGAACCCACCAGCTCATCCACAACCACCTCACTCATCATGGTGAATACTGTGAATAACAGAGGTAGCCATCACTGAATGAGGGGAATCACCAGCTCACCCACAACCACATCACTCATCATAATGAACACTGTGAATAAGAGAGGTAGCCATCACTGAGTGAGAGGAACCCACCAGCTCATCCACAACCACCTCACTCATCATTGTGAACACTGTGAATAAGACTGTTAGCCATCACTGAGTGAAGGGAACACACCAGCTCATCCACAACCACCTCACTCATCATGGTGAATACTGTGAATAACAGAGGTAGCCATCACTGAATGAGGGGAATCACCAGCTCATCCACAACCACATCACTCATCATAATGAACACTGTGAATAAGAGAGGTAGCCATCACTGAGTGAGAGGAACCCACCAGCTCATCCACAACCACCTCACTCATCATTGTGAACACTGTGAATAAGAGAGGTAGCCATCACTGAGAGAGGGGAACCCACCAGCTCATCAACAACCACCTTACTCTTCATGGTGAACACTGTGAATAGGAGATAGACCATCAGTGAGTGAGGGGAACCCACCAGCTCATCCACAACCACCTCACTCATCATGGAGAACACTGTGAATTAGAGAGGTAGCCATCACTGAATGAGGGGAACACACCAGCTCTTCCACAACCACCTCACTCATCATGGTGAACACTGTGAATAAGAGAGGTAGCCATCACTGATTGAGGGGAACTCACCAGCTCATCCACAAACACCTCACTCATCATGGTGAACACTGTGAATAAGAGATTGACCATCACTGAGTGAGGGGAACCCACCAGCTCATCCACAACCACCTCACTCATCATTGTGAACACTGTGAATAAGCGTGTTAGCCATCACTGAGTGAGCGGAACACACCAGCTCATCCATAAACCCATCACTCAACATGGTGAACACTGTGAATTAGAGAGGTAGCCATCACTGAGTGAGAGGAACACACCAGCTCATCCACAGCCACCTCACTCATCATGGTGAACACTGTGAATAAGAGATTGACCATCACTGAGTGAGGGGAACCCACCAGCTCATCCACAACCACCTCACTCATCATAGTGAACATTGTGAATAAGAGAGGTAGCTATCACTGAGTGAGGGGAACCCACCAGCTCATCCACAACCACCTCACTCATCATGGTGAACACTTTGAATAGGAGATAGAATCTCACTGAGTGAGGGGAACCCACCAGCTCATCCACAACCACCTCACTCATCATAGTGAACACTGTGAATAAGAGAGGTAGCCGTCACTGAATGAAGGGAAGCCACCAGCTCATCCACAACCACCTCACTCATCATGGTGAACACTGTGAATAAGAAATGGACCATCACTGAGTGAGGGGAACCCACCAGCTCATCCACAACCACCTCACTCACCATGGTGAACACTGTGAATAAGAGAGGTAGCCATCACTGAGTGAGCGGAACCCACCAGCTCATCCACAACCACCTCACTCATCATGGTAAACACTGTGAATAAGAGATGTAGCCATTACTGAGTGAGGGGAACCCACCAGCTCATCCACAACCACCTCACTCACCATGGTGAACACTGTGAATAAGAGAGGTAGCCATCACTGAGTGAGGGGAACCCACCAGCTCATCCATAAACACATCACTCAACATGGTGAACACTGTGAATAAGAGAGGTAGCCATCACTGAATGACGGGAACTCACCAGCTCATCCACAACCACCTCACTCATCATGGTGAACACTGTGAATAAGAGATTGACCATCACTGAGTGAGGGGAACCCACCAGCTCATCCACAACCACCTCACTCATCATTGTGAACACTGTGAATAAGACTGTTAGCCATCACTGAGTGAGCGGAACCCACCAGCTCATCCACAACCACCTCACTCATCATGGTGAATACTGTGAATAACAGAGGTAGCCATCACTGAATGAGGGGAATCACCAGCTCATCCACAACCACATCACTCATCATAATGAACACTGTGAATAAGAGAGGTAGCCATCACTGAGTGAGAGGAACCCACCAGCTCATCCACAACCACCTCACTCAGCATTGTGAACACTGTGAATAAGAGAGGTAGCCATCATTGAGTGAATGGAACCCACCAGCTGATCCACAACCACCTCACTCATCATGGTGAACACTGTGAATGAGAGAGGTAGCCATCACTGAGAGAGGGGAACCCACCAGCTCATCCATAACCACATCACTCATCATGGTGAACACTATGAATAAGAGAGGTAGCCATCACTGAGTGAGCGGAACCCACCAGCTCATCCACAACCACCTCACTCATCATGGTGAACACTGTGAATAAGAGAGGTAGCCATCACTGAGAGAGGGGAACCCACCAGCTCATCAACAACCACCTTACTCTTCATGGTGAACACTGTGAATAGGAGATAGACCATCAGTGAGTGAGGGGAACCCACCAGCTCATCCACAACCACCTCACTCATCATTGAGAACACTGTGAATTAGAGAGGTAGCCATCACTGAATGAGGGGATCACACCAGCTCTTCCACAACCACCTCACTCATCATGGTGAACACTGTGAATAAGAGAGGTAGCCATCACTGATTGAGGGGAACTCACCAGCTCATCCACAACCACCTCACTCATCATGGTGAACACTGTGAATAAGAGAGGTAGCCATCACTGAGTGAGAGGAATCCACCAGCTCATCCACAACCACCTCACTCATCATGGTGAACACTGTGAATAAGAGCTTGACCATCACTGAGTGAGGGGAACCCACCAGCTCATCCACAACCACCTCACTCATCATTGTGAACACTGTGAATAAGAGAGGTAGCCATCACTGAGTGAGGGGAACACACCAGCTCATCCATAAACACATCACCCAACATGGTGAACACTGTGAATAAGAGAGGTAGCCATCACTGAGTGAGAGGAACACACCAGCTCATCCACAACCACCTCACTCATCATGGTGAACACTGTGAATAAGAGAGGTAGCCATCACTGAGAGAGGGGAACCCACCAGCTCATCAACAACCACCTTACTCTTCATGGTGAACACTGTGAATAAGAGAGGTAGCCATCACTGAGTGAGAGGAACCCACCAGCCCATCCACAGCCACGTCACTCATCATGGTGAACACTGTGAATAAGAGATTGACCATCACTGAGTGAGCGGAACCCACCTGCTCATCCACAACCACCTCACTCATCATAGTGAACATTGTGAATAAGAGAGGTAGCTATCACTGAGTGAGGGGAACCCACCAGCTCATCCACAACCACCTCACTCATCATGATGAACACTGTGAATAAGAAATGGACCATCACTGAGTGAGGGGAACCCACCAGCTCATCCACAACCACCTCACTCATCATAGTGAACACTGTAAATAAGAGAGGTAGCCATCACTGAGTGAGGGGAACCCTCCAGTTCATCCACAACCACCTCACTCATCATAGTGAACATTGTGAATAAGAGAGGTAGCCATCACTGAGTGAGGGGAACCCACCAGTTCATCCACAACCACATCACTCATCATGGAGAACACTGTGAATTAGAGAGGTATCCATCACTGAATGAGGGGAACACACCAGCTCTTCCACAACCACCTCACTCATCATGGTGAACACTGTGAATAAGAGAAAGACCATCACTGAATGAAGGGAACAAACCAGCTCATCCACAACAACCTCACTCATCATGGTGAACACTGTGAATAAGAGAGGTAGCCATCACTGAATGAGGGGAACTCACCAGCTCATTCACAACCACATCACTCATCATGGTGAACACTGTGAATAAGAGAGGAAGCCATCACTGAGTGAGAGGAATCCACAACCACCTCACTCATCATGGTGAACACTGTGAATAAGAGATTGACCATCACTGAGTGAGGGGAACCCACCAGCTCATCCACAACCACCTCACTCATCATTGTGAACACTGTGAATAAGACTGTTAGCCATCACTGAGTGAGCGGAACCCACCAGCTCATCCACAACCACCTCACTCATCATGGTGAATACTGTGAATAACAGAGGTAGCCATCACTGAATGAGGGGAATCACCAGCTCACCCACAACCACATCACTCATCATAATGAACACTGTGAATAAGAGAGGTAGCCATCACTGAGTGAGAGGAACCCACCAGCTCATCCACAACCACCTCACTCATCATTGTGAACACTGTGAATAAGACTGTTAGCCATCACTGAGTGAAGGGAACACACCAGCTCATCCACAACCACCTCACTCATCATGGTGAATACTGTGAATAACAGAGGTAGCCATCACTGAATGAGGGGAATCACCAGCTCATCCACAACCACATCACTCATCATAATGAACACTGTGAATAAGAGAGGTAGCCATCACTGATTGAGAGGAACCCACCAGCTCATCCACAACCACCTCACTCATCATTGTGAACACTGTGAATAAGAGAGGTAGCCATCACTGAGAGAGGGGAACCCACCAGCTCATCAACAACCACCTTACTCTTCATGGTGAACACTGTGAATAGGAGATAGACCATCAGTGAGTGAGGGGAACCCACCAGCTCATCCACAACCACCTCACTCATCATGGAGAACACTGTGAATTAGAGAGGTAGCCATCACTGAATGAGAGGAACACACCAGCTCTTCCACAACCACCTCACTCATCATGGTGAACACTGTGAATAAGAGAGGTAGCCATCACTGATTGAGGGGAACTCACCAGCTCATCCACAAACACCTCACTCATCATGGTGAACACTGTGAATAAGAGATTGACCATCACTGAGTGAGGGGAACCCACCAGCTCATCCACAACCACCTCACTCATCATTGTGAACACTGTGAATAAGCGTGTTAGCCATCACTGAGTGAGCGGAACCCACCAGCTCATCCACAACCACCTCACTCATCATGGTGAACACTGTGAATAAGAGAGGTAGCCATCACTGAGTGAGGGGAACACACCAGCTCATCCATAAACCCATCACTCAACATGGTGAACACTGTGAATTAGAGAGGTAGCCATCACTGAGTGAGAGGAACACACCAGCTCATCCACAGCCACCTCACTCATCATGGTGAACACTGTGAATAAGAGATTGACCATCACTGAGTGAGGGGAACCCACCAGCTCATCCACAACCACCTCACTCATCATAGTGAACATTGTGAATAAGAGAGGTAGCTATCACTGAGTGATGGGAACCCACCAGCTCATCCACAACCACCTCACTCATCATGGTGAACACTTTGAATAAGAGATAGAATCTCACTGAGTGAGGGGAACCCACCAGCTCATCCACAACCACCTCACTCATCATAGTGAACACTGTGAATAAGAGAGGTAGCCGTCACTGAATGAAGGGAAGCCACCAGCTCATCCACAACCACCTCACTCATCATGGTGAACACTGTGAATAAGAAATGGACCATCACTGAGTGAGGGGAACCCACCAGCTCATCCACAACCACCTCACTCACCATGGTGAACACTGTGAATAAGAGAGGTAGCCATCACTGAGTGAGCGGAACCCACCAGCTCATCCACAACCACCTCACTCATCATGGTAAACACTGTGAATAAGAGATGTAGCCATTACTGAGTGAGGGGAACCCACCAGCTCATCCACAACCACCTCACTCACCATGGTGAACACTGTGAATAAGAGAGGTAGCCATCACTGAGTGAGGGGAACCCACCAGCTCATCCATAAACACATCACTCAACATGGTGAACACTGTGAATAAGAGAGGTAGCGATCATTGAGTGAGAGGAACACACCAGCTCATCCACAACCACCTCACTCATCATGGTGAACACTGTGAATAAGAGATTGACCATCACTGAGTGAGTGGAACCCACCAGCTCATCCACAACCTCCTCAGTCATCATTGTGAACACTGTGAATAAGAGGTAGCCGTCACTGAGTGAAGGGAAGCCACCAGCTCATCCACAACCACCTCAATCTTCATGGTGAACACTGTGAAAAAGAGATAGACCACTACTGAGTGAAGGGAACCCACCAGCTCATCCACAACCACCTCACTCATCATGGTGAACACTGTGAATAAGAGAGGTAGCCATCACTAAGTGAGGGGAACCCACCAGCTCATCAACAACCACCTCACTCATCATGGTGAACACTGTGAATAAGAGAGGAAGCCATCACTGAGTGAGAGGAATCAACAACCACCTCACTCATCATGGTGAACACTGTGAATAAGACTGTTAGCCATCACTGAGTGAGCGGAACCCACCAGCTCATCCACAACCACCTCACTCATCATGGTGAATACTGTGAATAACAGAGGTAGCCATCACTGAATGAGGGGAATCACAAGCTCATCCACAACCACATCACTCATCATAATGAACACTGTGATAAGAGAGGTAGCCATCACTGAGTGAGAGGAACCCACCAGCTCATCCACAACCACCTCACTCATCATGGTGAACACTGTGAATAAGAGAGGTAGCCATCATTGAGTGAATGGAACCCACCAGCTGATCCACAACCACCTCACTCATCATGGTGAACACTTTGAATAGGAGATAGAATCTCACTGAGTGAGGGGAACCCACCAGCTCATCCACAACCACCTCACTCATCATAGTGAACACTGTGAATAAGAGAGGTAGCCGTCACTGAATGAAGGGAAGCCACCAGCTCATCCACAACCACCTCACTCATCATGGTGAACACTGTGAATAAGAAATGGACCATCACTGAGTGAGGGGAACCCACCAGCTCATCCACAACCACCTCACTCACCATGGTGAACACTGTGAATAAGAGAGGTAGCCATCACTGAGTGAGGGGAACCCACCAGCTCATCCATAAACACATCACTCAACATGGTGAACACTGTGAATAAGAGAGGTAGCCATCATTGAGTGGAGAGGAACACACCAGCTCATCCACAACCACCTCACTCATCATGGTGAACACTGTGAATAAGAGATTGACCATCACTGAGTGAGTGGAACCCACCAGCTCATCCACAACCACCTCAGTCATCATTGTGAACACTGTGAATAAGACTGTTAGCCATCACTGAGTGAGCGGAACCCACCAGCTCATCCACAACCACCTCACTCATCATGGTGAATACTGTGAATAACAGAGGTAGCCATCACTGAATGAGGGGAATCACCAGCTCATCCACAACCACATCACTCATCATAATGAACACTGTGATAAGAGAGGTAGCCATCACTGAGTGAGAGGAACCCACCAGCTCATCCACAACCACCTCACTCATCATGGTGAACACTGTGAATAAGAGAGGTAGCCATCATTGAGTGAATGGAACCCACCAGCTGATCCACAACCACCTCACTCATCATGGTGAACACTTTGAATAGGAGATAGAATCTCACTGAGTGAGGGGAACCCACCAGCTCATCCACAACCACCTCACTCATCATAGTGAACACTGTGAATAAGAGAGGTAGCCGTCACTGAATGAAGGGAAGCCACCAGCTCATCCACAACCACCTCACTCATCATGGTGAACACTGTGAATAAGAAATGGACCATCACTGAGTGAGGGGAACCCACCAGCTCATCCACAACCACCTCACTCACCATGGTGAACACTGTGAATAAGAGAGGTAGCCATCACTGAGTGAGGAGAACCCACCAGCTCATCCATAAACACATCACTCAACATGGTGAACACTGTGAATAAGAGAGGTAGCCATCATTGAGTGAGAGGAACACACCAGCTCATCCACAACCACCTCACTCATCATGGTGAACACTGTGAATAAGAGATTGACCATCACTGAGTGAGTGGAACCCACCAGCTCATCCACAACCACCTCAGTCATCATTGTGAACACTGTGAATAAGAGTGTTAGCCATCACTGAGTGAGCGGAACCCACCAGCTCATCCACAACCACCTCACTCATCATGGTAAACACTGTGAATAAGAGATGTAGCCATTACTGAGTGAGGGGAACCCACCAGCTCATCCACAACCACCTCACTCATCATGGTGAATTAGAGTGTTAGCCATCACTGAATGAGGGGAACACACCAGCTCTTCCACAACCACCTCACTCATCATGGAGAACACTGTGAATTAGAGAGGTAGCCATCACTGAATGAGGGGAACACACCAGCTCTTCCACAACCACCTCACTCATCATGGTGAACACTGTGAATAAGAGAGGTAGCCATCACTGATTGAGGGGAACTCACCAGCTCATCCACAAACACCTCACTCATCATGGTGAACACTGTGAATAAGAGATTGACCATCACTGAGTGAGGGGAACCCACCAGCTCATCCACAACCACCTCACTCATCATTGTGAACACTGTGAATAAGCGTGTTAGCCATCACTGAGTGAGCGGAACCCACCAGCTCATCCACAACCACCTCACTCATCATGGTGAACACTGTGAATAAGAGAGGTAGCCATCACTGAGTGAGGGGAACACACCAGCTCATCCATAAACCCATCACTCAACATGGTGAACACTGTGAATTAGAGAGGTAGCCATCACTGAGTGAGAGGAACACACCAGCTCATCCACAGCCACCTCACTCATCATGGTGAACACTGTGAATAAGAGATTGACCATCACTGAGTGAGGGGAACCCACCAGCTCATCCACAACCACCTCACTCATCATAGTGAACATTGTGAATAAGAGAGGTAGCTATCACTGAATGATGGGAACCCACCAGCTCATCCACAACCACCTCACTCATCATGGTGAACACTTTGAATAGGAGATAGAATCTCACTGAGTGAGGGGAACCCACCAGCTCATCCACAACCACCTCACTCATCATAGTGAACACTGTGAATAAGAGAGGTAGCCGTCACTGAATGAAGGGAAGCCACCAGCTCATCCACAACCACCTCACTCATCATGGTGAACACTGTGAATAAGAAATGGACCATCACTGAGTGAGGGGAACCCACCAGCTCATCCACAACCACCTCACTCATCATGGTGAACACTGTGAATAAGAGAGGTAGCCATCATTGAGTGAATGGAACCCACCAGCTGATCCACAACCACCTCACTCATCATGGTGAACACTGTGAATAAGAGATTGACCATCACTGAGTGAGGGGAACCCACCAGCTCATCCACAACCACCTCACTCATCATAGTGAACATTGCGAATAAGAGAGGTAGCTATCACTGAGTGATGGGAACCCACCAGCTCATCCACAACCACCTCACTCATCATGGTGAACACTTTGAATAGGAGATAGAATCTCACTGAGTGAGGGGAACCCACCAGCTCATCCACAACCACCTCACTCATCATAGTGAACACTGTGAATAAGAGAGGTAGCCGTCACTGAATGAAGGGAAGCCACCAGCTCATCCACAACCACCTCACTCATCATGGTGAACACTGTGAATAAGAAATGGACCATCACTGAGTGAGGGGAACCCACCAGCTCATCCACAACCACCTCACTCACCATGGTGAACACTGTGAATAAGAGAGGTAGCCATCACTGAGTGAGCGGAACCCACCAGCTCATCCACAACCACCTCACTCATCATGGTAAACACTGTGAATAAGAGATGTAGCCATTACTGAGTGAGGGGAACCCACCAGCTCATCCACAACCACCTCACTCACCATGGTGAACACTGTGAATAAGAGAGGTAGCCATCACTGAGTGAGGGGAACCCACCAGCTCATCCATAAACACATCACTCAACATGGTGAACACTGTGAATAAGAGAGGTAGCGATCATTGAGTGAGAGGAACACACCAGCTCATCCACAACCACCTCACTCATCATGGTGAACACTGTGAATAAGAGATTGACCATCACTGAGTGAGTGGAACCCACCAGCTCATCCACAACCTCCTCAGTCATCATTGTGAACACTGTGAATAAGAGGTAGCCGTCACTGAGTGAAGGGAAGCCACCAGCTCATCCACAACCACCTCAATCTTCATGGTGAACACTGTGAAAAAGAGATAGACCACTACTGAGTGAAGGGAACCCACCAGCTCATCCACAACCACCTCACTCATCATGGTGAACACTGTGAATAAGAGAGGTAGCCATCACTAAGTGAGGGGAACCCACCAGCTCATCAACAACCACCTCACTCATCATGGTGAACACTGTGAATAAGAGAGGAAGCCATCACTGAGTGAGAGGAATCCACAACCACCTCACTCATCATGGTGAACACTGTGAATAAGACTGTTAGCCATCACTGAGTGAGCGGAACCCACCAGCTCATCCACAACCACCTCACTCATCATGGTGAATACTGTGAATAACAGAGGTAGCCATCACTGAATGAGGGGAATCACCAGCTCATCCACAACCACATCACTCATCATAATGAACACTGTGATAAGAGAGGTAGCCATCACTGAGTGAGAGGAACCCACCAGCTCATCCACAACCACCTCACTCATCATGGTGAACACTGTGAATAAGAGAGGTAGCCATCATTGAGTGAATGGAACCCACCAGCTGATCCACAACCACCTCACTCATCATGGTGAACACTTTGAATAGGAGATAGAATCTCACTGAGTGAGGGGAACCCACCAGCTCATCCACAACCACCTCACTCATCATAGTGAACACTGTGAATAAGAGAGGTAGCCGTCACTGAATGAAGGGAAGCCACCAGCTCATCCACAACCACCTCACTCATCATGGTGAACACTGTGAATAAGAAATGGACCATCACTGAGTGAGGGGAACCCACCAGCTCATCCACAACCACCTCACTCACCATGGTGAACACTGTGAATAAGAGAGGTAGCCATCACTGAGTGAGGGGAACCCACCAGCTCATCCATAAACACATCACTCAACATGGTGAACACTGTGAATAAGAGAGGTAGCCATCATTGAGTGAGAGGAACACACCAGCTCATCCACAACCACCTCACTCATCATGGTGAACACTGTGAATAAGAGATTGACCATCACTGAGTGAGTGGAACCCACCAGCTCATCCACAACCACCTCAGTCATCATTGTGAACACTGTGAATAAGAGTGTTAGCCATCACTGAGTGAGCGGAACCCACCAGCTCATCCACAACCACCTCACTCATCATGGTAAACACTGTGAATAAGAGATGTAGCCATTACTGAGTGAGGGGAACCCACCAGCTCATCCACAACCACCTCACTCATCATGGTGAATTAGAGAGTTAGCCATCACTGAATGAGGGGAACACACCAGCTCTTCCACAACCACCTCACTCATCATGGAGAACACTGTGAATTAGAGAGGTAGCCATCACTGAATGAGGGGAACACACCAGCTCTTCCACAACCACCTCACTCATCATGGTGAACACTGTGAATAAGAGAGGTAGCCATCACTGATTGAGGGGAACTCACCAGCTCATCCACAAACACCTCACTCATCATGGTGAACACTGTGAATAAGAGATTGACCATCACTGAGTGAGGGGAACCCACCAGCTCATCCACAACCACCTCACTCATCATTGTGAACACTGTGAATAAGCGTGTTAGCCATCACTGAGTGAGCGGAACCCACCAGCTCATCCACAACCACCTCACTCATCATGGTGAACACTGTGAATAAGAGAGGTAGCCATCACTGAGTGAGGGGAACACACCAGCTCATCCATAAACCCATCACTCAACATGGTGAACACTGTGAATTAGAGAGGTAGCCATCACTGAGTGAGAGGAACACACCAGCTCATCCACAGCCACCTCACTCATCATGGTGAACACTGTGAATAAGAGATTGACCATCACTGAGTGAGGGGAACCCACCAGCTCATCCACAACCACCTCACTCATCATAGTGAACATTGTGAATAAGAGAGGTAGCTATCACTGAGTGATGGGAACCCACCAGCTCATCCACAACCACCTCACTCATCATGGTGAACACTTTGAATAGGAGATAGAATCTCACTGAGTGAGGGGAACCCACCAGCTCATCCACAACCACCTCACTCATCATAGTGAACACTGTGAATAAGAGAGGTAGCCGTCACTGAATGAAGGGAAGCCACCAGCTCATCCACAACCACCTCACTCATCATGGTGAACACTGTGAATAAGAAATGGACCATCACTGAGTGAGGGGAACCCACCAGCTCATCCACAACCACCTCACTCACCATGGTGAACACTGTGAATAAGAGAGGTAGCCATCACTGAGTGAGCGGAACCCACCAGCTCATCCACAACCACCTCACTCATCATGGTAAACACTGTGAATAAGAGATGTAGCCATTACTGAGTGAGGGGAACCCACCAGCTCATCCACAACCACCTCACTCACCATGGTGAACACTGTGAATAAGAGAGGTAGCCATCACTGAGTGAGGGGAACCCACCAGCTCATCCATAAACACATCACTCAACATGGTGAACACTGTGAATAAGAGAGGTAGCGATCATTGAGTGAGAGGAACACACCAGCTCATCCACAACCACCTCACTCATCATGGTGAACACTGTGAATAAGAGATTGACCATCACTGAGTGAGTGGAACCCACCAGCTCATCCACAACCTACTCAGTCATCATTGTGAACACTGTGAATAAGCGGTAGCCGTCACTGAGTGAAGGGAAGCCACCAGCTCATCCACAACCACCTCAATCTTCATGGTGAACACTGTGAAAAAGAGATAGACCACTACTGAGTGAAGGGAACCCACCAGCTCATCCACAACCACCTCACTCATCATGGTGAACACTGTGAATAAGAGAGGTAGCCATCACTAAGTGAGGGGAACCCACCAGCTCATCAACAACCACCTCACTCATCATGGTGAACACTGTGAATAAGAGAGGAAGCCATCACTGAGTGAGAGGAATCCACAACCACCTCACTCATCATGGTGAACACTGTGAATAAGACTGTTAGCCATCACTGAGTGAGCGGAACCCACCAGCTCATCCACAACCACCTCACTCATCATGGTGAATACTGTGAATAACAGAGGTAGCCATCACTGAATGAGGGGAATCACCAGCTCATCCACAACCACATCACTCATCATAATGAACACTGTGATAAGAGAGGTAGCCATCACTGAGTGAGAGGAACCCACCAGCTCATCCACAACCATCTCACTCATCATTGTGAACACTGTGAATAAGAGAGGTAGCCATCATTGAGTGAATGGAACCCACCAGCTGATCCACAACCACCTCACTCATCATGGTGAACACTGTGAATAAGAGATAGACCATCACTGAGTCAAGGGAGCCCACCAGCTCATCCACAACCACCTCACTCATCATAGTGAACACTGTGAATAGGAGATAGACCATCAGTGAGTGAGGGGAACCCACCAGCTCATCCATAAACACATCACTCAACATGGTGAACACTGTGAATAAGAGAGGTAGCCATCATTGAGTTAGAGGAACACACCAGCTCATCCACAACCACCTCACTCATCATGGTGAATACTGTGAATAAGAGAGGTAGCCATCACTGAATGAGGGGAACTCACTAGCTCATCCACAACCACATCACTCATCATGGTGAACACTGTGAATAAGAGAGGTAGCCATCACTGAGTGAGAGGAACCCACCAGCTCATCCACAACCACCTCACTCATCATGGTGAACACTGTGAATAAGAGATGTAGCCATTACTGAGTGAGGGGAACCCACCAGCTCATCCATAACCACATCACTCAACATGGTGAACACTGTGAATAAGAGAGGTAGCCATCACTGAGTGAGAGGAACCCACCAGCTCATCCACAACCACCTTACTCTTCATGGTGAACACTGTGAATAAGAGATGTAGCCATTACGGAGTGAGGGGAACCAACCAGCTCATCAACAACCACCTCACTCATCATGGTGAACACTGTGAATAGGAGATAGACCATCCCTGAGTGAGAGGAACCCACCAGCTCATCCACAACCACCTCACTCATCATGGTGAACACTGTAAATAAGAGAGGTAGCCATCACTGAGTGAGGGGAAACCACCAGCTCATCCACAACCTCCTCACTCATCATGGTGAACACTGTGAATAAGTGAGGTAGGCATCTCTGAGAGAAGGGAAGCCACCAGCTCATCCACAACCACCTCACTCATCATGGTGAACACTGTGAATAAGAGATAGACGTTCACTAAGTGAAGGGAACACACCAGCTCATCCACAACCACCTCACTCATCATGGTGAACACTGTGAATAAGAGATAGGACATCACTGAGTGAAGGGAACACACCAGCTCATCCACAACCACCTCACTCATCATGGTGAACACTGTGAATAAGAGAGGTAGCTATCACTGAGTGAGGGGAACCCAAAAGCTCATCCACAACCTCCTCACTCATCATGGTGAACACTGTGAATAAGAGATAGACCATCACTGAGTCAAGGGAACCCACCAGCTCATCCACAACCACATCACTCATCATGGTGAACACTGTGAATAAGAGAGGTAGCCATCACTGAGTGAGAGGAACCCACCAGCTCATCGACAACCACATCACTCATCATGGAGAACACTGTGAATTAGAGAGGTATCCATCACTGAATGAGGGGAACACACCAGCTCTTCCACAACCACCTCACTCATCATGGTGAACACTGTGAATAAGAGAAAGACCATCACTGAATGAAGGGAACCAACCAGCTCATCCACAACCACATCACTCATCATGGTGAACACTGTGAATAAGAGAGGAAGCCATCACTGAGTGAGAGGAATCCACAACCACCTCATTCATCATGGTGAACACTGTGAATAAGAGATTGACCATCACTGAGTGAGGGGAACCCACCAGCTCATCCATAAACACATCACTCAACATGGTGAACACTGTGAATAAGAGAGGTAGCCATCATTGAGTGAGAGGAACACACCAGCTCATCCACAACCACCTCACTCATCATGGTGAATACTGTGAATAAGAGAGGTAGCCATCACTGAATGAGGGGAACTCACTAGCTCATCCACAACCACATCACTCATCATGGTGAACACTGTGAATAAGAGAGGTAGCCATCACTGAGTGAGAGGAACCCACCAGCTCATCCACAGCCACCTCACTCATCATGGTGAACACTGTGAATAAGAGATGTAGCCATTACTGAGTGAGGGGAACCCACCAGCTCATCCATAACCACATCACTCAACATGGTGAACACTGTGAATAAGAGAGGTAGCCATCACTGAGTGAGAGGAACCCACCAGCTCATCCACAACCACCTTACTCTTCATGGTGAACACTGTGAATAAGAGATGTAGCCATTACGGAGTGAGGGGAACCAACCAGCTCATCAACAACCACCTTACTCTTCATGGTGAACACTGTGAATAGGAGATAGACCATCACTGAGTGAGAGGAACCCACCAGCTCATCCACAACCACCTCACTCATCATGGTGAACACTGTAAATAAGAGAGGTAGCCATCACTGAGTGAGGGGAAACCACCAGCTCATCCACAACCTCCTCACTCATCATGGTGAACACTGTGAATAAGTGAGGTAGGCATCTCTGAGAGAAGGGAAGCCACCAGCTCATCCACAACCACCTCACTCATCATGGTGAACACTGTGAATAAGAGATAGACGTTCACTAAGTGAAGGGAACACACCAGCTCATCCACAACCACCTCACTCATCATGGTGAACACTGTGAATAAGAGATAGGACATCACTGAGTGAAGGGAACACACCAGCTCATCCACAACCACCTCACTCATCATGGTGAACACTGTGAATAAGAGAGGTATCCATCACTGAATGAGGGGAACACACCAGCTCTTCCACAACCACCTCACTCATCATGGTGAACACTGTGAATAAGAGAAAGACCATCACTGAATGAAGGGAACCAACCAGCTCATCCACAACCACATCACTCATCATGGTGAACACTGTGAATAAGAGAGGAAGCAATCACTGAGTGAGAGGAATCCACAACCACCTCATTCATCATGGTGAACACTGTGAATAAGAGATTGACCATCACTGAGTGAGGGGAACCCACCAGCTCATCCACAACCACCTCACTCATCATTGTGAACACTGTGAATAAGACTGTTAGCCATCACTGAGTGAGCGGTACCCACCAGCTCATCCACAACCACCTCACTCATCATGGTGAATACTGTGAATAACAGAGGTAGCCATCACTGAATGAGGGGAATCACCAGCTCATCCACAACCACATCACTCATCATAATGAACACTGTGAATAAGAGAGGTAGCCATCACTGAGTGAGAGGAACCCACCAGCTCATCCACAACCACCTCACTCATCATTGTGAACACTGTGAATAAGAGAGGTAGCCATCATTGAGTGAATGGAACCCATGAGCTCATCAACAACCACCTTACTCTTCATGGTGAACACTGTGAATAGGAGATAGACCATCAGTGAGTGAGAGGAACACACCAGCTCATCCACAACCACCTCACTCATCATGGTGAACACTGTGAATAAGAGATTGACCATCACTGAGTGAGGGGAACCCACCAGCTCATCCATAACCACCTCACCCATCATTGTGAACACTGTGAATAAGCGTGTTAGCCATCACTGAGTGAGCGGAACCCACCAGCTCATCCACAACCACCTCACTCATCATGGTGAACACTGTGAATAAGAGAGGTAGCCATCACTGAGTGAGGGGAACCCACCAGCTCATCCATAACCACCTCACTCAACATGGTGAACACTGTAAATAAGAGATTGACCATCACTGAGTGAGGGGAACCCACCAGCTCATCCATAACCACCTCACCCATCATTGTGAACACTGTGAATAAGCGTGTTAGCCATCACTGAGTGAGCGGAACCCACCAGCTCATCCACAACCACCTCACTCATCATGGTGAACACTGTGAATAAGAGAGGTAGCCATCACTGAGTGAGGGGAACCCACCAGCTCATCCATAACCACATCACTCAACATGGTGAACACTGTGAATAAGAGAGGTAGCCATCACTGAGTGAGAGGAACACACCAGCTCATCCACAACCACCTCACTCATCATGGTGAACACTGTGAATAGGAGATAGACCATCACTGAGTGAGAGGAACCCACCAGCCCATCCACAGCCAACTCACTCATCATGGTGAACACTGTGAATAAGAGATTGACCATCACTGAGTGAGCGGAACCCACCAGCTCATCCACAACCACCTCACTCATCATGGTGAACACTGTGAATAAGAGAGGTAGCCATCACTGAGTGAGGGGAACCCACCAGCTCATCCATAACCACCTCACTCATCATGGTGAACACTGTGAATTAGAGAGTTAGCCATCACTGAATGAGGGGAACACACCAGCTCATCCACAACCACCTCACTCATCATGGTGAACACTGTGAATAAGAGCGGTAGCCATCACTGAGTGAGAGGATCCCACCAGCCCATCCACAGCCACCTCACTCATCATGGTGAACACTGTGAATAAGAGATTGACCATCACTGAGTGAGGGGAACCCACCAGCTCATCCACAACCACCTCACTCATCATTGTGAACACTGTGAATAAGAGTGTTAGCCATCACTGAGTGAGCGGAACCCACCAGCTCATCCACAACCACCTCACTCATCATGGTGAATACTATGAATAACAGAGGTAGCCATCACTGAATGAGGGGAACTCACCAGATCATCCACAACCACATCACTCATCATAATGAACACTGTGAATAAGAGAGGTAGCCATCACTGAGTGAGAGGAAACCACCAGCTCATCCACAACCACCTCACTCATCACGGTGAACACAGTGAATAAGAGAGGTAGCCATCACTGAGTGAGGGGAAACCACCAGCTCATCCACAACCACCTCACTCATCATAGTGAACACCGTGAATAAGAGAGTTAGCCATCACTGAGTGAGGTGAACCCTCCAGTTCATCCACAACCACCTCACTCATCATGGTGAACACTGTGAATAAGATAGGTAGCCATCACTGAGTGAGGGGAACCCACCAGCTCATCAACAACCACCTCAATCATCATGGTGAACACTGTGAATAAGAGATAGACCATCACTGAGTGAGGGGAACCCACCAGCTCATCCACAACCACCTCACTCATCATGGTGAACACTTTAAATAGGAGATAGACTCTCACTGAGTGAGGGGAACCCACCAGCTCATCCACAACCTCCTCACTCATCATGGTGAACACTGTGAATAAGAGAGGTAGCCGTCACTGAATGAAGGGAAGCCACCAGCTCATCCACAAAAACCTCACTCATCATGGTGAACACTGTGAATAGGAGATAGACCATCACTGAGTCAAGGGAACCCACCAGCTCATCCACAACCACCTCACTCATCTTGGTGAACACTGTGAATAAGAGAGGTAGCCATCTCTGAGTGAGGGGAACCCACCAGCTCATCCACAACCACATCACTCATCATGGTGAACACTGTGAATAAGAGAGGTAGCCATCACTGAGTGAGAGGAACCCACCAGCTCATCGACAACCACATCACTCATCATGGAGAACACTGTGAATTAGAGAGGTATCCATCACTGAATGAGGGGAACACACCAGCTCTTCCACAACCACCTTACTCATCATGGTGAACACTGTGAATAAGAGAAAGACCATCACTGAATGAAGGGAACAAACCAGCTCATCCACAACCACCTCACTCATCATGGTGAACACTGTGAATTAGAGAGGTAGCCATCACTGAATGAGGGGAACTCAACAGCTCATCCACAACCACCTCACTCATCATGGTGAACACTGTGAATAAGAGATTGACCATCACTGAGTGAGCGGAACCCACCAGCTCATCCACAACCACCTCACTCATCATGGTGAATACTGTGAATAAGAGAGGTAGCCATCACTGAGTGAGAGGAACCCACCAGCTCATCCACAACCACCTCACTCATCATTGTGAACACTGTGAATAAGAGAGGTAGCCATCATTGAGTGAGAGGAATCCACAACCACCTCACTCATCATGGTGAACACTGTGAATAAGAGATTGACCATCACTGAGTGAGGGGAACCCACCAGCTCATCCACAACCACCTCACTCATCATTGTGAACACTGTGAATAAGACTGTTAGCCATCACTGAGTGAGCGGAACCCACCAGCTCATCCTCAACCACCTCACTCATCATGGTGAATACTGTGAATAACAGAGGTAGCCATCACTGAATGAGGGGAATCACCAGCTCATCCACAACCACATCACTCATCATAATGAACACTGTGAATAAGAGAGGTAGCCATCACTGAGTGAGAGGAACCCACCAGCTCATCCACAACCACCTCACTCATCATTGTGAACACTGTGAATAAGAGAGGTAGCCATCATTGAGTGAATGGAACCCACCAGCTGATCCACAACCACCTCACTCATCATGGTGAACACTGTGAATAAGAGATAGACCATCACTGAGTCAAGGGAACCCACCAGCTCATCCACAAACACCTCACTCATCATGGTGAACACTGTGAATAAGAGAGGTAGCCATCACTGAGAGAGGGGAACCCACCAGCTCATCCATAACCACATCACTCATCATGGTGAACACTATGAATAAGAGAGGTAGCCATCACTGAGAGAGGGGAACCCACCAGCTCATCAACAACCACCTTACTCTTCATGGTGAACACTGTGAATAGGAGATAGACCATCAGTGAGTGAGGGGAACCCACCAGCTCATCCACAACCACCTCACTCATCATGGAGAACACTGTGAATTAGAGAGGTAGCCATCACTGAATGAGGGGAACACACCAGCTCTTCCACAACCACCTCACTCATCATGGTGAACACTTTGAGTAGGAGATAGACTCTCACTGAGTGAGGGGAACCCACCAGCTCATCCACAACCTCCTCACTCATCATGGTGAACACTGTGAATAAGAGAGGTAGCCGTCACTGAATGAAGGGAAGCCACCAGCTCATCCACAACCACCTCACTCATCATGGTGAACACTATGAATAAGAAATGGACCATCACTGAGTGAGGGGAACCCACCAGCTCATACACAACCACCTCACTCATCATAGTGAACACTGTGAATAAGAGAGGTAGCCATCACTGAGTGAGGGGAACCCTCCAGTTCATCCACAACCACCTCACTCATCATAGTGAACATTGTGAATAAGAGAGGTAGCTATCACTGAGTGAGGGGAACCCAAAAGCTCATCCACAACCTCCTCACTCATCATGGTGAACACTGTGAATAGGAGATAGACCATCACTGAGTCAAGGGAACCCACCAGCTCATCCACAACCACCTCACTCATCATGGTGAACACTGTGAATAAGAGAGGTAGCCATCACTGAGTGAGGGGAACCCACCAGCTCATCCACAACCACATCACTCATCATGGTGAACACTGTGAATAAGAGAGGTAGCCATCACTGAGTGAGGGGAACCCACCAGCTCATCCATAACCACCTCACTCAACATGGTGAACACTGCGAATAAGAGATTGACCATCACTGAGTGAGGGGAACCCACCAGCTCATCCATAACCACCTCACCCATCATTGTGAACACTGTGAATAAGCGTGTTAGCCATCACTGAGTGAGCGGAACCCACCAGCTCATCCACAACCACCTCACTCATCATGGTGAACACTGTGAATAAGAGAGGTAGCCATCACTGAGTGAGGGGAACCCACCAGCTCATCCATAACCACATCACTCAACATGGTGAACACTGTGAATAAGAGAGGTAGCCATCACTGAGTGAGAGGAACACACCAGCTCATCCACAACCACCTCACTCATCATGGTGAACACTGTGAATAGGAGATAGACCATCACTGAGTGAGGGGAACTCACCAGATCATCCACAACCACATCACTCATCATAATGAACACTGTGAATAAGAGAGGTAGCCATCACTGAGTGAGAGGAAACCACCAGCTCATCCACAACCACCTCACTCATCACGGTGAACACAGTGAATAAGAGAGGTAGCCATCACTGAGTGAGGGGAAACCACCAGCTCATCCACAACCACCTCACTCATCATAGTGAACACCGTGAATAAGAGAGTTAGCCATCACTGAGTGAGGGGAACCCTCCAGTTCATCCACAACCACCTCACTCATCATGGTGAACACTGTGAATAAGATAGGTAGCCATCACTGAGTGAGGGGAACCCACCAGCTCATCCACAACCACCTCACTCATCATAGTGAACATTGTGAATAAGAGAGGTAGCTATCACTGAGTGAGGGGAACCCACCAGCTCATCCACAACCTCCTCACTCATCATGGTGAACACTGTGAATAAGAGAGGTAGCCGTCACTGAATGAAGGGAAGCCACCAGCTCATCCACAACCACCTCACTCATCATGGTGAACACTGTGAATAAGAAATGGACCATCACTGAGTGAGGGGAACCCACCAGCTCATACACAACCACCTCACTCATCATAGTGAACACTGTGAATAAGAGAGGTAGCCATCACTGAGTGAGAGGAACCCACCAGCTCATCGACAACCACATCACTCATCATGGAGAACACTGTGAATTAGAGAGGTATCCATCACTGAATGAGGGGAACACACCAGCTCTTCCACAACCACCTTACTCATCATGGTGAACACTGTGAATAAGAGAAAGACCATCACTGAATGAAGGGAACAAACCAGCTCATCCACAACCACCTCACTCATCATGGTGAACACTGTGAATTAGAGAGGTAGCCATCACTGAATGAGGGGAACTCAACAGCTCATCCACAACCACCTCACTCATCATGGTGAACACTGTGAATAAGAGATTGACCATCACTGAGTGAGCGGAACCCACCAGCTCATCCACAACCACCTCACTCATCATGGTGAATACTGTGAATAAGAGAGGTAGCCATCACTGAGTGAGAGGAACCCACCAGCTCATCCACAACCACCTCACTCATCATTGTGAACACTGTGAATAAGAGAGGTAGCCATCATTGAGTGAGAGGAATCCACAACCACCTCACTCATCATGGTGAACACTGTGAATAAGAGATTGACCATCACTGAGTGAGGGGAACCCACCAGCTCATCCACAACCACCTCACTCATCATTGTGAACACTGTGAATAAGACTGTTAGCCATCACTGAGTGAGCGGAACCCACCAGCTCATCCTCAACCACCTCACTCATCATGGTGAATACTGTGAATAACAGAGGTTGCCATCACTGAATGAGGGGAATCACCAGCTCATCCACAACCACATCACTCATCATAATGAACACTGTGAATAAGAGAGGTAGCCATCACTGAGTGAGAGGAACCCACCAGCTCATCCACAACCACCTCACTCATCATTGTGAACACTGTGAATAAGAGAGGTAGCCATCATTGAGTGAATGGAACCCACCAGCTGATCCACAACCACCTCACTCATCATGGTGAACACTGTGAATAAGAGATAGACCATCACTGAGTCAAGGGAACCCACCAGCTCATCCACAAACACCTCACTCATCATGGTGAACACTGTGAATAAGAGAGGTAGCCATCACTGAGAGAGGGGAACCCACCAGCTCATCCATAACCACATCACTCATCATGGTGAACACTATGAATAAGAGAGGTAGCCATCACTGAGAGAGGGGAACCCACCAGCTCATCAACAACCACCTTACTCTTCATGGTGAACACTGTGAATAGGAGATAGACCATCAGTGAGTGAGGGGAACCCACCAGCTCATCCACAACCACCTCACTCATCATGGAGAACACTGTGAATTAGAGAGGTAGCCATCACTGAATGAGGGGAACACACCAGCTCTTCCACAACCACCTCACTCATCATGGTGAACACTTTGAGTAGGAGATAGACTCTCACTGAGTGAGGGGAACCCACCAGCTCATCCACAACCTCCTCACTCATCATGGTGAACACTGTGAATAAGAGAGGTAGCCGTCACTGAATGAAGGGAAGCCACCAGCTCATCCACAACCACCTCACTCATCATGGTGAACACTATGAATAAGAAATGGACCATCACTGAGTGAGGGGAACCCACCAGCTCATACACAACCACCTCACTCATCATAGTGAACACTGTGAATAAGAGAGGTAGCCATCACTGAGTGAGGGGAACCCTCCAGTTCATCCACAACCACCTCACTCATCATAGTGAACATTGTGAATAAGAGAGGTAGCTATCACTGAGTGAGGGGAACCCAAAAGCTCATCCACAACCTCCTCACTCATCATGGTGAACACTGTGAATAGGAGATAGACCATCACTGAGTCAAGGGAACCCACCAGCTCATCCACAACCACCTCACTCATCATGGTGAACACTGTGAATAAGAGAGGTAGCCATCACTGAGTGAGGGGAACCCACCAGCTCATCCACAACCACATCACTCATCATGGTGAACACTGTGAATAAGAGAGGTAGCCATCACTGAGTGAGGGGAACCCACCAGCTCATCCATAACCACCTCACTCAACATGGTGAACACTGCGAATAAGAGATTGACCATCACTGAGTGAGGGGAACCCACCAGCTCATCCATAACCACCTCACCCATCATTGTGAACACTGTGAATAAGCGTGTTAGCCATCACTGAGTGAGCGGAACCCACCAGCTCATCCACAACCACCTCACTCATCATGGTGAACACTGTGAATAAGAGAGGTAGCCATCACTGAGTGAGGGGAACCCACCAGCTCATCCATAACCACATCACTCAACATGGTGAACACTGTGAATAAGAGAGGTAGCCATCACTGAGTGAGAGGAACACACCAGCTCATCCACAACCACCTCACTCATCATGGTGAACACTGTGAATAGGAGATAGACCATCACTGAGTGAGGGGAACTCACCAGATCATCCACAACCACATCACTCATCATAATGAACACTGTGAATAAGAGAGGTAGCCATCACTGAGTGAGAGGAAACCACCAGCTCATCCACAACCACCTCACTCATCACGGTGAACACAGTGAATAAGAGAGGTAGCCATCACTGAGTGAGGGGAAACCACCAGCTCATCCACAACCACCTCACTCATCATAGTGAACACCGTGAATAAGAGAGTTAGCCATCACTGAGTGAGGGGAACCCTCCAGTTCATCCACAACCACCTCACTCATCATGGTGAACACTGTGAATAAGATAGGTAGCCATCACTGAGTGAGGGGAACCCACCAGCTCATCCACAACCACCTCACTCATCATAGTGAACATTGTGAATAAGAGAGGTAGCTATCACTGAGTGAGGGGAACCCACCAGCTCATCCACAACCACCTCACTCATCATGGTGAACACTTTGAATAGGAGATAGACTCTCACTGAGTGAGGGGAACCCACCAGCTCATCCACAACCTCCTCACTCATCATGGTGAACACTGTGAATAAGAGAGGTAGCCGTCACTGAATGAAGGGAAGCCACCAGCTCATCCATAACCACCTCACTCATCATGGTGAACACTGTGAATAAGAAATGGACCATCACTGAGTGAGGGGAACCCACCAGCTCATACACAACCACCTCACTCATCATAGTGAACACTGTGAATAAGAGAGGTATCCATCACTGAGTGAGGGGAACCCTCCAGTTCATCCACAACCACCTCACTCATCATAATGAACACTGTGAATAAGAGAGGTAGCCATCACTGAGTGAGAGGAAACCACCAGCTCATCCACAACCACCTCACTCATCACGGTGAACACAGTGAATAAGAGAGGTAGCCATCACTGAGTGAGGGGAAACCACCAGCTCATCCACAACCACCTCACTCATCATAGTGAACACCGTGAATAAGAGAGTTAGCCATCACTGAGTGAGGGGAACCCTCCAGTTCATCCACAACCACCTCACTCATCATGGTGAACACTGTGAATAAGATAGGTAGCCATCACTGAGTGAGGGGAACCCACCAGCTCATCCACAACCACCTCACTCATCATAGTGAACATTGTGAATAAGAGAGGTAGCTATCACTGAGTGAGGGGAACCCACCAGCTCATCCACAACCACCTCACTCATCATGGTGAACACTTTGAATAGGAGATAGACTCTCACTGAGTGAGGGGAACCCACCAGCTCATCCACAACCTCCTCACTCATCATGGTGAACACTGTGAATAAGAGAGGTAGCCGTCACTGAATGAAGGGAAGCCACCAGCTCATCCACAACCACCTCACTCATCATGGTGAACACTGTGAATAAGAAATGGACCATCACTGAGTGAGGGGAACCCACCAGCTCATACACAACCACCTCACTCATCATAGTGAACACTGTGAATAAGAGAGGTATCCATCACTGAGTGAGGGGAACCCTCCAGTTCATCCACAACCACCTCACTCATCAGAGTGAACATTGTGAATAAGAGAGGTAGCTATCACTGAGTGAGGGGAACCCAAAAGCTCATCCACAACCTCCTCACTCATCATGGTGAACACTGTGAATAGGAGATAGACCATCACTGAATGAGGGGAACACACCAGCTCATCGACAACCACATCACTCATCATGGAGAACACTGTGAATTAGAGAGGTATCCATCACTGAATGAGGGGAACACACCAGCTCTTCCACAACCACCTTACTCATCATGGTGAACACTGTGAATAAGAGAAAGACCATCACTGAATGAAGGGAACAAACCAGCTCATCCACAACCACCTCACTCATCATGGTGAACACTGTGAATAAGAGAGGTAGCCATCAGTGAGTGAGGGGAACCCACCAGCTCATCAACAACCACCTTACTCTTCATGGTGAACACTGTGAATAAGAGAGGTAGCCATCACTGAGTGAGCGGAACCCACCAGCTCATCCACAACCACCTCACTCATCATGGTGAATACTGTGAATAAGAGAGGTAGCCATCACTGAGTGAGAGGAACCCACCAGCTCATCCACAACCACCTCACTCATCATTGTGAACACTGTGAGTAAGAGAGGTAGCCATCATTGAGTGAGAGGAATCCACAACCACCTCACTCATCATGGTGAATACTGTGAATAACAGAGGTAGCCATCACTGAGTGAGGGGAATCACCAGCTCATCCACAACCACATCACTCATCATAATGAACACTGTGAATAAGAGAGGTAGCCATCACTGAGTGAGAGGAACCCACCAGCTCATCCACAACCACCTCACTCATCATTGTGAACACTGTGAATAAGAGAGGTAGCCATCATTGAGTGAATGGAACCCACCAGCTGATCCACAACCACCTCACTCATCATGGTGAACACTGTGAATAAGAGATAGACCATCACTGAGTCAAGGGAACCCACCAGCTCATCCACAACCACCTCACTCATCATGGTGAACACTGTGAATAAGAGAGGTAGCCATAACTGAGAGAGGGGAACCCACCAGCTCATCCATAACCACATCACTCATCATGGTGAACACTATGAATAAGAGAGGTAGCCATCACTGAGTGAGCGGAACCCACCAGCTCATCCACAACCACCTCACTCATCATGGAGAACACTGTGAATTAGAGAGGTAGCCATCACTGAATGAGGGGAACACACCAGCTCTTCCACAACCACCTCACTCATCATGGTGAACACTTTGAATAGGAGATAGACTCTCACTGAGTGAGGGGAACCCACCAGCTCATCCACAACCTCCTCACTCATCATGGTGAACACTGTGAATAAGAAATGGACCATCACTGAGTGAGGGGAACCCACCAGCTCATACACAACCACCTCACTCATCATAGTGAACACTGTGAATAAGAGAGGTAGCCATCACTGAGTGAGGGGAACCCTCCAGTTCATCCACAACCACCTCACTCATCATAGTGAACATTGTGAATAAGAGAGGTAGCTATCACTGAGTGAGGGGAACCCAAAAGCTCATCCACAACCTCCTCACTCATCATGGTGAACACTGTGAATAGGAGATAGACCATCACTGAGTCAAGGGAACCCACCAGCTCATCCACAACCACCTCACTCATCATGGTGAACACTGTGAATAAGAGAGGTAGCCATCACTGAGTGAGGGGAACCCACCAGCTCATCCACAACCACATCACTCATCATGGTGAACACTGTGAATAACAGAGGTCGCCATCACTGAGTGAGAGGAACCCACCAGCTCATCGACAACCACATCACTCATCATGGAGAACACTGTGAATTAGAGAGGTATCCATCACTGAATGAGGGGAACACACCAGCTCTTCCACAACCACCTTACTCATCATGGTGAACACTGTAAATAAGAGAAAGACCATCACTGAGTGAGAGGAACCCACCAGCTCATCCACAACCACCTCACTCATCATTGTGAACACTGTGAATAAGACTGTTAGCCATCAGTGAGTGAGCGGAACCCACCAGCTCATCCACAACTACCTCACTCATCATGGTGAATACTGTGAATAAGAGAGGTAGCCATCACTGAGTGAGAGGAACCCACCAGCTCATCCACAACCACCTCACTCATCATTGTGAACACTGTGAATAACAGAGGTAGCCATCATTGAGTGAGAGGAATCCACAACCACCTCACTCATCATGGTGAACACTGTGAATAAGAGAGGTAGCCATCACTGAATGAGGGGAACTCACCAGCTCATCCACAACCACCTCACTCATCATGGTGAAAACTGTGAATAAGAGATTGACCATCACTGAGTGAGGGGAACCCACCAGCTCATCCACAACCACCTCACTCATCATTGTGAACACTGTGAATAAGACTGTTAGCCATCACTGAGTGAGCGGAACCCACCAGCTCATCCACAACTACCTCACTCATCATGGTGAATACTGTGAATAAGAGAGGTAGCCATCACTGAGTGAGAGGAACCCACCAGCTCATCCACAACCACCTCACTCATCATTGTGAACACTGTGAATAAGAGAGGTAGCCATCATTGAGTGAGAGGAATCCACAACCACCTCACTCATCATGGTGAACACTGTGAATAAGAGAGGTAGCCATCACTGAATGACGGGAACTCACCAGCTCATCCACAACCACCTCACTCATCATGGTGAACACTGTGAATAAGAGATTGACCATCACTGAGTGAGGGGAACCCACCAGCTCATCCACAACCACCTCACTCATCATTGTGAACACTGTGAATAAGACTGTTAGCCATCACTGAGTGAGCGGAACCCACCAGCTCATCCACAACCACCTCACTCATCATGGTGAATACTGTGAATAACAGAGGTAGCCATCACTGAATGAGGGGAATCACCAGCTCATCCACAACCACATCACTCATCATAATGAACACTATGAATAAGAGAGGTAGCCATCACTGAGTGAGAGGAACCCACCAGCTCATCCACAACCACCTCACTCAGCATTGTGAACACTGTGAATAAGAGAGGTAGCCATCATTGAGTGAATGGAACCCCCCAGCTGATCCACAACCACCTCACTCATCATGGTGAACACTGTGAATGAGAGAGGTAGCCATCACTGAGTGAGAGGAACCCACCAGCTCATCCACAACCACCTTACTCTTCATGGTGAACACTGTGAATAAGAGATGTAGCCATTACGGAGTGAGGGGAACCAACCAGCTCATCAACAACCACCTTACTCTTCATGGTGAACACTGTGAATAGGAGATAGACCATCACTGAGTGAGAGGAACCCACCAGCTCATCCACAACCACCTCACTCATCATGGTGAACACTGTAAATAAGAGAGGTAGCCATCACTGAGTGAGGGGAAACCACCAGCTCATCCACAACCTCCTCACTCATCATGGTGAACACTGTGAATAAGTGAGGTAGGCATCTCTGAGAGAAGGGAAGCCACCAGCTCATCCACAACCACCTCACTCATCATGGTGAACACTGTGAATAAGAGATAGACGTTCACTAAGTGAAGGGAACACACCAGCTCATCCACAACCACCTCACTCATCATGGTGAACACTGTGAATAAGAGATAGGACATCACTGAGTGAAGGGAACACACCAGCTCATCCACAACCACCTCACTCATCATGGTGAACACTGTGAATAAGAGAGGTATCCATCACTGAATGAGGGGAACACACCAGCTCTTCCACAACCACCTCACTCATCATGGTGAACACTGTGAATAAGAGAAAGACCATCACTGAATGAAGGGAACCAACCAGCTCATCCACAACCACATCACTCATCATGGTGAACACTGTGAATAAGAGAGGAAGCAATCACTGAGTGAGAGGAATCCACAACCACCTCATTCATCATGGTGAACACTGTGAATAAGAGATTGACCATCACTGAGTGAGGGGAACCCACCAGCTCATCCACAACCACCTCACTCATCATTGTGAACACTGTGAATAAGACTGTTAGCCATCACTGAGTGAGCGGTACCCACCAGCTCATCCACAACCACCTCACTCATCATGGTGAATACTGTGAATAACAGAGGTAGCCATCACTGAATGAGGGGAATCACCAGCTCATCCACAACCACATCACTCATCATAATGAACACTGTGAATAAGAGAGGTAGCCATCACTGAGTGAGAGGAACCCACCAGCTCATCCACAACCACCTCACTCATCATTGTGAACACTGTGAATAAGAGAGGTAGCCATCATTGAGTGAATGGAACCCATGAGCTCATCAACAACCACCTTACTCTTCATGGTGAACACTGTGAATAGGAGATAGACCATCAGTGAGTGAGAGGAACACACCAGCTCATCCACAACCACCTCACTCATCATGGTGAACACTGTGAATAAGAGATTGACCATCACTGAGTGAGGGGAACCCACCAGCTCATCCATAACCACCTCACCCATCATTGTGAACACTGTGAATAAGCGTGTTAGCCATCACTGAGTGAGCGGAACCCACCAGCTCATCCACAACCACCTCACTCATCATGGTGAACACTGTGAATAAGAGAGGTAGCCATCACTGAGTGAGGGGAACCCACCAGCTCATCCATAACCACCTCACTCAACATGGTGAACACTGTAAATAAGAGATTGACCATCACTGAGTGAGGGGAACCCACCAGCTCATCCATAACCACCTCACCCATCATTGTGAACACTGTGAATAAGCGTGTTAGCCATCACTGAGTGAGCGGAACCCACCAGCTCATCCACAACCACCTCACTCATCATGGTGAACACTGTGAATAAGAGAGGTAGCCATCACTGAGTGAGGGGAACCCACCAGCCCATCCACAGCCAACTCACTCATCATGGTGAACACTGTGAATAAGAGATTGACCATCACTGAGTGAGCGGAACCCACCAGCTCATCCACAACCACCTCACTCATCATGGTGAACACTGTGAATAGGAGATAGACCATCACTGAGTGAGAGGAACCCACCAGCCCATCCACAGCCAACTCACTCATCATGGTGAACACTGTGAATAAGAGATTGACCATCACTGAGTGAGCGGAACCCACCAGCTCATCCACAACCACCTCACTCATCATGGTGAACACTGTGAATAAGAGAGGTAGCCATCACTGAGTGAGGGGAACCCACCAGCTCATCCATAACCACCTCACTCATCATGGTGAACACTGTGAATTAGAGAGTTAGCCATCACTGAATGAGGGGAACACACCAGCTCATCCACAACCACCTCACTCATCATGGTGAACACTGTGAATAAGAGAGGTAGCCATCACTGAGTGAGAGGAACCCACCAGCCCATCCACAGACACCTCACTCATCATGGTGAACACTGTGAATAAGAGATTGACCATCACTGAGTGAGGGGAACCCACCAGCTCATCCACAACCACCTCACTCATCATTGTGAACACTGTGAATAAGAGTGTTAGCCATCACTGAGTGAGCGGAACCCACCAGCTCATCCACAACCACCTCACTCATCATGGTGAATACTATGAATAACAGAGGTAGCCATCACTGAATGAGGGGAACTCACCAGATCATCCACAACCACATCACTCATCATAATGAACACTGTGAATAAGAGAGGTAGCCATCACTGAGTGAGAGGAAACCACCAGCTCATCCACAACCACCTCACTCATCACGGTGAACACAGTGAATAAGAGAGGTAGCCATCACTGAGTGAGGGGAAACCACCAGCTCATCCACAACCACCTCACTCATCATAGTGAACACCGTGAATAAGAGAGTTAGCCATCACTGAGTGAGGTGAACCCTCCAGTTCATCCACAACCACCTCACTCATCATGGTGAACACTGTGAATAAGATAGGTAGCCATCACTGAGTGAGGGGAACCCACCAGCTCATCAACAACCACCTCAATCATCATGGTGAACACTGTGAATAAGAGATAGACCATCACTGAGTGAGGGGAACCCACCAGCTCATCCACAACCACCTCACTCATCATGGTGAACACTTTAAATAGGAGATAGACTCTCACTGAGTGAGGGGAACCCACCAGCTCATCCACAACCTCCTCACTCATCATGGTGAACACTGTGAATAAGAGAGGTAGCCGTCACTGAATGAAGGGAAGCCACCAGCTCATCCACAAAAACCTCACTCATCATGGTGAACACTGTGAATAGGAGATAGACCATCACTGAGTCAAGGGAACCCACCAGCTCATCCACAACCACCTCACTCATCTTGGTGAACACTGTGAATAAGAGAGGTAGCCATCTCTGAGTGAGGGGAACCCACCAGCTCATCCACAACCACATCACTCATCATGGTGAACACTGTGAATAAGAGAGGTAGCCATCACTGAGTGAGAGGAACCCACCAGCTCATCGACAACCACATCACTCATCATGGAGAACACTGTGAATTAGAGAGGTATCCATCACTGAATGAGGGGAACACACCAGCTCTTCCACAACCACCTTACTCATCATGGTGAACACTGTGAATAAGAGAAAGACCATCACTGAATGAAGGGAACAAACCAGCTCATCCACAACCACCTCACTCATCATGGTGAACACTGTGAATTAGAGAGGTAGCCATCACTGAATGAGGGGAACTCAACAGCTCATCCACAACCACCTCACTCATCATGGTGAACACTGTGAATAAGAGATTGACCATCACTGAGTGAGCGGAACCCACCAGCTCATCCACAACCACCTCACTCATCATGGTGAATACTGTGAATAAGAGAGGTAGCCATCACTGAGTGAGAGGAACCCACCAGCTCATCCACAACCACCTCACTCATCATTGTGAACACTGTGAATAAGAGAGGTAGCCATCATTGAGTGAGAGGAATCCACAACCACCTCACTCATCATGGTGAACACTGTGAATAAGAGATTGACCATCACTGAGTGAGGGGAACCCACCAGCTCATCCACAACCACCTCACTCATCATTGTGAACACTGTGAATAAGACTGTTAGCCATCACTGAGTGAGCGGAACCCACCAGCTCATCCTCAACCACCTCACTCATCATGGTGAATACTGTGAATAACAGAGGTAGCCATCACTGAATGAGGGGAATCACCAGCTCATCCACAACCACATCACTCATCATAATGAACACTGTGAATAAGAGAGGTAGCCATCACTGAGTGAGAGGAACCCACCAGCTCATCCACAACCACCTCACTCATCATTGTGAACACTGTGAATAAGAGAGGTAGCCATCATTGAGTGAATGGAACCCACCAGCTGATCCACAACCACCTCACTCATCATGGTGAACACTGTGAATAAGAGATAGACCATCACTGAGTCAAGGGAACCCACCAGCTCATCCACAAACACCTCACTCATCATGGTGAACACTGTGAATAAGAGAGGTAGCCATCACTGAGAGAGGGGAACCCACCAGCTCATCCATAACCACATCACTCATCATGGTGAACACTATGAATAAGAGAGGTAGCCATCACTGAGAGAGGGGAACCCACCAGCTCATCAACAACCACCTTACTCTTCATGGTGAACACTGTGAATAGGAGATAGACCATCAGTGAGTGAGGGGAACCCACCAGCTCATCCACAACCACCTCACTCATCATGGAGAACACTGTGAATTAGAGAGGTAGCCATCACTGAATGAGGGGAACACACCAGCTCTTCCACAACCACCTCACTCATCATGGTGAACACTTTGAGTAGGAGATAGACTCTCACTGAGTGAGGGGAACCCACCAGCTCATCCACAACCTCCTCACTCATCATGGTGAACACTGTGAATAAGAGAGGTAGCCGTCACTGAATGAAGGGAAGCCACCAGCTCATCCACAACCACCTCACTCATCATGGTGAACACTATGAATAAGAAATGGACCATCACTGAGTGAGGGGAACCCACCAGCTCATACACAACCACCTCACTCATCATAGTGAACACTGTGAATAAGAGAGGTAGCCATCACTGAGTGAGGGGAACCCTCCAGTTCATCCACAACCACCTCACTCATCATAGTGAACATTGTGAATAAGAGAGGTAGCTATCACTGAGTGAGGGGAACCCAAAAGCTCATCCACAACCTCCTCACTCATCATGGTGAACACTGTGAATAGGAGATAGACCATCACTGAGTCAAGGGAACCCACCAGCTCATCCACAACCACCTCACTCATCATGGTGAACACTGTGAATAAGAGAGGTAGCCATCACTGAGTGAGGGGAACCCACCAGCTCATCCACAACCACATCACTCATCATGGTGAACACTGTGAATAAGAGAGGTAGCCATCACTGAGTGAGGGGAACCCACCAGCTCATCCATAACCACCTCACTCAACATGGTGAACACTGCGAATAAGAGATTGACCATCACTGAGTGAGGGGAACCCACCAGCTCATCCATAACCACCTCACCCATCATTGTGAACACTGTGAATAAGCGTGTTAGCCATCACTGAGTGAGCGGAACCCACCAGCTCATCCACAACCACCTCACTCATCATGGTGAACACTGTGAATAAGAGAGGTAGCCATCACTGAGTGAGGGGAACCCACCAGCTCATCCATAACCACATCACTCAACATGGTGAACACTGTGAATAAGAGAGGTAGCCATCACTGAGTGAGAGGAACACACCAGCTCATCCACAACCACCTCACTCATCATGGTGAACACTGTGAATAGGAGATAGACCATCACTGAGTGAGGGGAACTCACCAGATCATCCACAACCACATCACTCATCATAATGAACACTGTGAATAAGAGAGGTAGCCATCACTGAGTGAGAGGAAACCACCAGCTCATCCACAACCACCTCACTCATCACGGTGAACACAGTGAATAAGAGAGGTAGCCATCACTGAGTGAGGGGAAACCACCAGCTCATCCACAACCACCTCACTCATCATAGTGAACACCGTGAATAAGAGAGTTAGCCATCACTGAGTGAGGGGAACCCTCCAGTTCATCCACAACCACCTCACTCATCATGGTGAACACTGTGAATAAGATAGGTAGCCATCACTGAGTGAGGGGAACCCACCAGCTCATCCACAACCACCTCACTCATCATAGTGAACATTGTGAATAAGAGAGGTAGCTATCACTGAGTGAGGGGAACCCACCAGCTCATCCACAACCACCTCACTCATCATGGTGAACACTTTGAATAGGAGATAGACTCTCACTGAGTGAGGGGAACCCACCAGCTCATCCACAACCTCCTCACTCATCATGGTGAACACTGTGAATAAGAGAGGTAGCCGTCACTGAATGAAGGGAAGCCACCAGCTCATCCACAACCACCTCACTCATCATGGTGAACACTGTGAATAAGAAATGGACCATCACTGAGTGAGGGGAACCCACCAGCTCATACACAACCACCTCACTCATCATAGTGAACACTGTGAATAAGAGAGGTATCCATCACTGAGTGAGGGGAACCCTCCAGTTCATCCACAACCACCTCACTCATCAGAGTGAACATTGTGAATAAGAGAGGTAGCTATCACTGAGTGAGGGGAACCCAAAAGCTCATCCACAACCTCCTCACTCATCATGGTGAACACTGTGAATAGGAGATAGACCATCACTGAATGAGGGGAACACACCAGCTCATCGACAACCACATCACTCATCATGGAGAACACTGTGAATTAAAGAGAGGTATCCATCACTGAATGAGGGGAACACACCAGCTCTTCCACAACCACCTTACTCATCATGGTGAACACTGTGAATAAGAGAAAGACCATCACTGAATGAAGGGAACAAACCAGCTCATCCACAACCACCTCACTCATCATGGTGAACACTGTGAATAAGAGAGGTAGCCATCAGTGAGTGAGGGGAACCCACCAGCTCATCAACAACCACCTTACTCTTCATGGTGAACACTGTGAATAAGAGAGGTAGCCATCACTGAGTGAGCGGAACCCACCAGCTCATCCACAACCACCTCACTCATCATGGTGAATACTGTGAATAAGAGAGGTAGCCATCACTGAGTGAGAGGAACCCACCAGCTCATCCACAACCACCTCACTCATCATTGTGAACACTGTGAGTAAGAGAGGTAGCCATCATTGAGTGAGAGGAATCCACAACCACCTCACTCATCATGGTGAATACTGTGAATAACAGAGGTAGCCATCACTGAGTGAGGGGAATCACCAGCTCATCCACAACCACATCACTCATCATAATGAACACTGTGAATAAGAGAGGTAGCCATCACTGAGTGAGAGGAACCCACCAGCTCATCCACAACCACCTCACTCATCATTGTGAACACTGTGAATAAGAGAGGTAGCCATCATTGAGTGAATGGAACCCACCAGCTGATCCACAACCACCTCACTCATCATGGTGAACACTGTGAATAAGAGATAGACCATCACTGAGTCAAGGGAACCCACCAGCTCATCCACAACCACCTCACTCATCATGGTGAACACTGTGAATAAGAGAGGTAGCCATAACTGAGAGAGGGGAACCCACCAGCTCATCCATAACCACATCACTCATCATGGTGAACACTATGAATAAGAGAGGTAGCCATCACTGAGTGAGCGGAACCCACCAGCTCATCCACAACCACCTCACTCATCATGGAGAACACTGTGAATTAGACAGGTAGCCATCACTGAATGAGGGGAACACACCAGCTCTTCCACAACCACCTCACTCATCATGGTGAACACTTTGAATAGGAGATAGACTCTCACTGAGTGAGGGGAACCCACCAGCTCATCCACAACCTCCTCACTCATCATGGTGAACACTGTGAATAAGAAATGGACCATCACTGAGTGAGGGGAACCCACCAGCTCATACACAACCACCTCACTCATCATAGTGAACACTGTGAATAAGAGAGGTAGCCATCACTGAGTGAGGGGAACCCTCCAGTTCATCCACAACCACCTCACTCATCATAGTGAACATTGTGAATAAGAGAGGTAGCTATCACTGAGTGAGGGGAACCCAAAAGCTCATCCACAACCTCCTCACTCATCATGGTGAACACTGTGAATAGGAGATAGACCATCACTGAGTCAAGGGAACCCACCAGCTCATCCACAACCACCTCACTCATCATGGTGAACACTGTGAATAAGAGAGGTAGCCATCACTGAGTGAGGGGAACCCACCAGCTCATCCACAACCACATCACTCATCATGGTGAACACTGTGAATAACAGAGGTCGCCATCACTGAGTGAGAGGAACCCACCAGCTCATCGACAACCACATCACTCATCATGGAGAACACTGTGAATTAGAGAGGTATCCATCACTGAATGAGGGGAACACACCAGCTCTTCCACAACCACCTTACTCATCATGGTGAACACTGTAAATAAGAGAAAGACCATCACTGAATGAAGGGAACAAACCAGCTCATCCACAACCACCTCACTCATCATGGTGAACACTGTGAATAAGAGAGGTAGCCATCACTGAATGAGGGGAACTCACCAGCTCATCCACAACCACCTCACTCATCATGGTGAACACTGTGAATAAGAGATTGACCATCACTGAGTGAGAGGAACCCACCAGCTCATCCACAACCACCTCACTCATCATTGTGAACACTGTGAATAAGACTGTTAGCCATCAGTGAGTGAGCGGAACCCACCAGCTCATCCACAACTACCTCACTCATCATGGTGAATACTGTGAATAAGAGAGGTAGCCATCACTGAGTGAGAGGAACCCACCAGCTCATCCACAACCACCTCACTCATCATTGTGAACACTGTGAATAACAGAGGTAGCCATCATTGAGTGAGAGGAATCCACAACCACCTCACTCATCATGGTGAACACTGTGAATAAGAGAGGTAGCCATCACTGAATGAGGGGAACTCACCAGCTCATCCACAACCACCTCACTCATCATGGTGAAAACTGTGAATAAGAGATTGACCATCACTGAGTGAGGGGAACCCACCAGCTCATCCACAACCACCTCACTCATCATTGTGAACACTGTGAATAAGACTGTTAGCCATCACTGAGTGAGCGGAACCCACCAGCTCATCCACAACTACCTCACTCATCATGGTGAATACTGTGAATAAGAGAGGTAGCCATCACTGAGTGAGAGGAACCCACCAGCTCATCCACAACCACCTCACTCATCATTGTGAACACTGTGAATAAGAGAGGTAGCCATCATTGAGTGAGAGGAATCCACAACCACCTCACTCATCATGGTGAACACTGTGAATAAGAGAGGTAGCCATCACTGAATGACGGGAACTCACCAGCTCATCCACAACCACCTCACTCATCATGGTGAACACTGTGAATAAGAGATTGACCATCACTGAGTGAGGGGAACCCACCAGCTCATCCACAACCACCTCACTCATCATTGTGAACACTGTGAATAAGACTGTTAGCCATCACTGAGTGAGCGGAACCCACCAGCTCATCCACAACCACCTCACTCATCATGGTGAATACTGTGAATAACAGAGGTAGCCATCACTGAATGAGGGGAATCACCAGCTCATCCACAACCACATCACTCATCATAATGAACACTATGAATAAGAGAGGTAGCCATCACTGAGTGAGAGGAACCCACCAGCTCATCCACAACCACCTCACTCAGCATTGTGAACACTGTGAATAAGAGAGGTAGCCATCATTGAGTGAATGGAACCCCCCAGCTGATCCACAACCACCTCACTCATCATGGTGAACACTGTGAATGAGAGAGGTAGCCATCACTGAGAGAGGGGAACCCACCAGCTCATCCATAACCACATCACTCATCATGGTGAACACTATGAATAAGAGAGGTAGCCATCACTGAGTGAGCGGAACCCACCAGCTCATCCACAACCACCTCACTCATCATGGTGAACACTGTGAATAAGAGAGGTAGCCATCACTGAGAGAGGGGAACCCACCAGCTCATCAACAACCACCTTACTCTTCATGGTGAACACTGTGAATAGGAGATAGACCATCAGTGAGTGAGGGGAACCCACCAGCTCATCCACAACCACCTCACTCATCATTGAGAACACTGTGAATTAGAGAGGTAGCCATCACTGAATGAGGGGATCACACCAGCTCTTCCACAACCACCTCACTCATCATGGTGAACACTGTGAATAAGAGAGGTAGCCATCACTGATTGAGGGGAACTCACCAGCTCATCCACAACCACCTCACTCATCATGGTGAACACTGTGAATAAGAGAGGTAGCCATCACTGAGTGAGAGGAATCCACCAGCTCATCCACAACCACCTCACTCATCATGGTGAACACTGTGAATAAGAGATTGACCATCACTGAGTGAGGGGAACCCACCAGCTCATCCACAACCACCTCACTCATCATTGTGAACACTGTGAATAAGAGAGGTAGCCATCACTGAGTGAGGGGAACACACCAGCTCATCCATAAACACATCACTCAACATGGTGAACACTGTGAATAAGAGAGGTAGCCATCACTGAGTGAGAGGAACACACCAGCTCATCCACAACCACCTCACTCATCATGGTGAACACTGTGAATAAGAGAGGTAGCCATCACTGAGAGAGGGGAACCCACCAGCTCATCAACAACCACCTTACTCTTCATGGTGAACACTGTGAATAAGAGAGGTAGCCATCACTGAATGAGGGGAACTCACCAGCTCATTCACAACCACATCACTCATCATGGTGAACACTGTGAATAAGAGAGGAAGCCATCACTGAGTGAGAGGAATCCACAACCACCTCACTCATCATGGTGAACACTGTGAATAAGAGATTGACCATCACTGAGTGAGGGGAACCCACCAGCTCATCCACAACCACCTCACTCATCATTGTGAACACTGTGAATAAGACTGTTAGCCATCACTGAGTGAGCGGAACCCACCAGCTCATCCACAACCACCTCACTCATCATGGTGAATACTGTGAATAACAGAGGTAGCCATCACTGAATGAGGGGAATCACCAGCTCACCCACAACCACATCACTCATCATAATGAACACTGTGAATAAGAGAGAATAACACTGAGTGAGAGGAACCCACCAGCTCATCCACAACCACCTCACTCATCATTGTGAACACTGTGAATAAGACTGTTAGCCATCACTGAGTGAAGGGAACACACCAGCTCATCCACAACCACCTCACTCATCATGGTGAATACTGTGAATAACAGAGGTAGCCATCACTGAATGAGGGGAATCACCAGCTCATCCACAACCACATCACTCATCATAATGAACACTGTGAATAAGAGAGGTAGCCATCACTGAGTGAGAGGAACCCACCAGCTCATCCACAACCACCTCACTCATCATTGTGAACACTGTGAATAAGAGAGGTAGCCATCACTGAGAGAGGGGAACCCACCAGCTCATCAACAACCACCTTACTCTTCATGGTGAACACTGTGAATAGGAGATAGACCATCAGTGAGTGAGGGGAACACACCAGCTCTTCCACAACCACCTCACTCATCATGGTGAACACTGTGAATAAGAGAGGTAGCCATCACTGATTGAGGGGAACTCACCAGCTCATCCACAAACACCTCACTCATCATGGTGAACACTGTGAATAAGAGATTGACCATCACTGAGTGAGGGGAACCCACCAGCTCATCCACAACCACCTCACTCATCAATGTGAACACTGTGAATAAGCGTGTTAGCCATCACTGAGTGAGCGGAACCCACCAGCTCATCCACAACCACCTCACTCATCATGGTGAACACTGTGAATAAGAGAGGTAGCCATCACTGAGTGAGGGGAACACACCAGCTCATCCATAAACCCATCAGTCAACATGGTGAACACTGTGAATTAGAGAGGTAGCCATCACTGAGTGAGAGGAACACACCAGCTCATCCACAGCCACCTCACTCATCATGGTGAACACTGTGAATAAGAGATTGACCATCACTGAGTGAGGGGATCCCACCAGCTCATCCACAACCACCTCACTCATCATAGTGAACATTGTGAATAAGAGAGGTAGCTATCACTGAGTGAGGGGAACCCACCAGCTCATCCACAACCACCTCACTCATCATGGTGAACACTTTGAATAGGAGATAGAATCTCACTGAGTGAGGGGAACCCACCAGCTCATCCACAACCACCTCACTCATCATAGTGAACACTGTGAATAAGAGAGGTAGCCGTCACTGAATGAAGGGAAGCCACCAGCTCATCCACAACCACCTCACTCATCATGGTGAACACTGTGAATAAGAAATGGACCATCACTGAGTGAGGGGAACCCACCAGCTCATCCACAACCACCTCACTCACCATGGTGAACACTGTGAATAAGAGAGGTAGCCATCACTGAGTGAGCGGAACCCACCAGCTCATCCACAACCACCTCACTCATCATGGTAAACACTGTGAATAAGAGATGTAGCCATTACTGAGTGAGGGGAACCCACCAGCTCATCCACAACCACCTCACTCACCATGGTGAACACTGTGAATAAGAGAGGTAGCCATCACTGAGTGAGGGGAACCCACCAGCTCATCCATAAACACATCACTCAACATGGTGAACACTGTGAATAAGAGAGGTAGCGATCATTGAGTGAGAGGAACACACCAGCTCATCCACAACCACCTCACTCATCATGGTGAACACTGTGAATAAGAGATTGACCATCACTGAGTGAGTGGAACCCACCAGCTCATCCACAACCTCCTCAGTCATCATTGTGAACACTGTGAATAAGAGGTAGCCGTCACTGAGTGAAGGGAAGCCACCAGCTCATCCACAACCACCTCAATCTTCATGGTGAACACTGTGAAAAAGAGATAGACCACTACTGAGTGAAGGGAACCCACCAGCTCATCCACAACCACCTCACTCATCATGGTGAACACTGTGAATAAGAGAGGTAGCCATCACTAAGTGAGGGGAACCCACCAGCTCATCAACAACCACCTCACTCATCATGGTGAACACTGTGAATAAGAGAGGAAGCCATCACTGAGTGAGAGGAATCCACAACCACCTCACTCATCATGGTGAACACTGTGAATAAGACTGTTAGCCATCACTGAGTGAGCGGAACCCACCAGCTCATCCACAACCACCTCACTCATCATGGTGAATACTGTGAATAACAGAGGTAGCCATCACTGAATGAGGGGAATCACCAGCTCATCCACAACCACATCACTCATCATAATGAACACTGTGATAAGAGAGGTAGCCGTCACTGAGTGAAGGGAAGCCACCAGCTCATCCACAACCACCTCAATCATCATGGTGAACACTATGAAAAAGAGATAGACCACTACTGAGTGAAGGGAACCCACCAGCTCATCCACAACCACCTCACTCATCATGGTGAACACTGTGAATAAGAGAGGTAGCCATCACTAAGTGAGGGGAACCCACCAGCTCATCAACAACCACCTCACTCATCATGGTGAACACTGTGAATAAGAGAGGAAGCCATCACTGAGTGAGAGGAATCCACAACCACCTCACTCATCATGGTGAACACTGTGAATAAGACTGTTAGCCATCACTGAGTGAGCGGAACCCACCAGCTCATCCACAACCACCTCACTCATCATGGTGAATACTGTGAATAACAGAGGTAGCCATCACTGAATGAGGGGAATCACCAGCTCATCCACAACCACATCACTCATCATAATGAACACTGTGATAAGAGAGGTAGCCATCACTGAGTGAGAGGAACCCACCAGCTCATCCACAACCATCTCACTCATCATTGTGAACACTGTGAATAAGAGAGGTAGCCATCATTGAGTGAATGGAACCCACCAGCTGATCCACAACCACCTCACTCATCATGGTGAACACTGTGAATAAGAGATAGACCATCACTGAGTCAAGGGAGCCCACCAGCTCATCCACAACCACCTCACTCATCATGGTGAACACTGTGAATAAGAGAGGTAGCCATCACTGAGTGAGCGGAACCCACCAGCTCATCCACAACCACCTTACTCTTCATAGTGAACACTGTGAATAGGAGATAGACCATCAGTGAGTGAGGGGAACCCACCAGCTCATCCATAAACACATCACTCAACATGGTGAACACTGTGAATAAGAGAGGTAGCCATCATTGAGTGAGAGGAACACACCAGCTCATCCACAACCACCTCACTCATCATGGTGAATACTGTGAATAAGAGAGGTAGCCATCACTGAATGAGGGGAACTCACTAGCTCATCCACAACCACATCACTCATCATGGTGAACACTGTGAATAAGAGAGGTAGCCATCACTGAGTGAGAGGAACCCACCAGCTCATCCACAACCACCTCACTCATCATGGTGAACACTGTGAATAAGAGATGTAGCCATTACTGAGTGAGGGGAACCCACCAGCTCATCCATAACCACATCACTCAACATGGTGAACACTGTGAATAAGAGAGGTAGCCATCACTGAGTGAGAGGAACCCACCAGCTCATCCACAACCACCTTACTCTTCATGGTGAACACTGTGAATAAGAGATGTAGCCATTACGGAGTGAGGGGAACCAACCAGCTCATCAACAACCACCTTACTCTTCATGGTGAACACTGTGAATAGGAGATAGACCATCACTGAGTGAGAGGAACCCACCAGCTCATCCACAACCACCTCACTCATCATGGTGAACACTGTAAATAAGAGAGGTAGCCATCACTGAGTGAGGGGAAACCACCAGCTCATCCACAACCTCCTCACTCATCATGGTGAACACTGTGAATAAGTGAGGTAGGCATCTCTGAGAGAAGGGAAGCCACCAGCTCATCCACAACCACCTCACTCATCATGGTGAACACTGTGAATAAGAGATAGACGTTCACTAAGTGAAGGGAACACACCAGCTCATCCACAACCACCTCACTCATCATGGTGAACACTGTGAATAAGAGATAGGACATCACTGAGTGAAGGGAACACACCAGCTCATCCACAACCACCTCACTCATCATGGTGAACACTGTGAATAAGAGAGGTAGCTATCACTGAGTGAGGGGAACCCAAAAGCTCATCCACAACCTCCTCACTCATCATGGTGAACACTGTGAATAAGAGATAGACCATCACTGAGTCAAGGGAACCCACCAGCTCATCCACAACCACATCACTCATCATGGTGAACACTGTGAATAAGAGAGGTAGCCATCACTGAGTGAGAGGAACCCACCAGCTCATCGACAACCACATCACTCATCATGGAGAACACTGTGAATTAGAGAGGTATCCATCACTGAATGAGGGGAACACACCAGCTCTTCCACAACCACCTCACTCATCATGGTGAACACTGTGAATAAGAGAAAGACCATCACTGAATGAAGGGAACCAACCAGCTCATCCACAACCACATCACTCATCATGGTGAACACTGTGAATAAGAGAGGAAGCCATCACTGAGTGAGAGGAATCCACAACCACCTCATTCATCATGGTGAACACTGTGAATAAGAGATTGACCATCACTGAGTGAGGGGAACCCACCAGCTCATCCACAACCACCTCACTCATCATTGTGAACACTGTGAATAAGACTGTTAGCCATCACTGAGTGAGCGGTACCCACCAGCTCATCCACAACCACCTCACTCATCATGGTGAATACTGTGAATAACAGAGGTAGCCATCACTGAATGAGGGGAATCACCAGCTCATCCACAACCACATCACTCATCATGGTGAACACTGTGAATAAGAGAGGTAGCCATCACTGAGTGAGAGGAACCCACCAGCTCATCGACAACCACATCACTCATCATTGTGAACACTGTGAATAAGAGAGGTAGCCATCATTGAGTGAATGGAACCCATGAGCTGATCCACAACCACCTCACTCATCATGGTGAACACTGTGAATAAGAGATAGACCATCACTGAGTCAAGGGAACCCACCAGCTCATCCACAACCACCTCACTCATCATGGTGAACACTGTGAATTAGAGAGGTTGCCATCACTGAATGAGGGGAACACACCAGCTCTTCCAGAACCACCTCACTCATCATGGTGAACACTATGAATAAGAGAGGTAGCCATCACTGAATGAGGGGAACTCACCAGCTTATCCACAACCACCTCACTCATCATGGTGAATTAGAGAGTTAGCCATCACTGAATGAGGGGAACACACCAGCTCTTCCACAACCACCTCACTCATCATTGTGAACACTGTGAATAAGAGAGGTAGCCGTCACTGAGTGAAGGGAAGCCACCAGCTCATCCACAACCACCTCAATCATCATGGTGAACACTGTGAAAAAGAGATAGACCACTACTGAGTGAAGGGAACCCACCAGCTCATCCACAACCACCTCACTCATCATGGTGAACACTGTGAATAAGAGAGGTATCCATCACTGAGTGAGGGGAACCCTCCAGTTCATCCACAACCACCTCACTCATCAGAGTGAACATTGTGAATAAGAGAGGTAGCCATCACTGAGTGAGGGGAACCCACCAGCTCATCCACAACCACATCACTCATCATGGTGAACACTGTGAATAAGAGAGGTAGCCATCACTGAGTGAGAGGAACCCACCAGCTCATCGACAACCACATCACTCATCATGGAGAACACTGTGAATTAGAGAGGTATCCATCACTGAATGAGGGGAACACACCAGCTCTTCCACAACCACCTCACTCATCATGGTGAACACTGTGAATAAGAGAAAGACCATCACTGAATGAAGGGAACCAACCAGCTCATCCACAACCACATCACTCATCATGGTGAACACTGTGAATAAGAGAGGAAGCCATCACTGAGTGAGAGGAATCCACAACCACCTCATTCATCATGGTGAACACTGTGAATAAGAGATTGACCATCACTGAGTGAGGGGAACCCACCAGCTCATCCACAACCACCTCACTCATCATTGTGAACACTGTGAATAAGACTGTTAGCCATCACTGAGTGAGCGGTACCCACCAGCTCATCCACAACCACCTCACTCATCATGGTGAATACTGTGAATAACAGAGGTAGCCATCACTGAATGAGGGGAATCACCAGCTCATCCACAACCACATCACTCATCATAATGAACACTGTGAATAAGAGAGGTAGCCATCACTGAGTGAGAGGAACCCACCAGCTCATCCACAACCACCTCACTCATCATTGTGAACACTGTGAATAAGAGAGGTAGCCATCATTGAGTGAATGGAACCCATGAGCTCATCAACAACCACCTTACTCTTCATGGTGAACACTGTGAATAGGAGATAGACCATCAGTGAGTGAGGGGAACCCACCAGCTCATCCACAACCACCTCACTCATCATGGTGAACACTGTGAATAAGAGATTGACCATCACTGAGTGAGGGGAACCCACCAGCTCATCCATAACCACCTCACCCATCATTGTGAACACTGTGAATAAGCGTGTTAGCCATCACTGAGTGAGCGGAACCCACCAGCTCATCCACAACCACCTCACTCATCATGGTGAACACTGTGAATAAGAGAGGTAGCCATCACTGAGTGAGGGGAACCCACCAGCTCATCCATAACCACCTCACTCAACATGGTGAACACTGTAAATAAGAGATTGACCATCACTGAGTGAGGGGAACCCACCAGCTCATCCATAACCACCTCACCCATCATTGTGAACACTGTGAATAAGCGTGTTAGCCATCACTGAGTGAGCGGAACCCACCAGCTCATCCACAACCACCTCACTCATCATGGTGAACACTGTGAATAAGAGAGGTAGCCATCACTGAGTGAGGGGAACCCACCAGCTCATCCATAACCACATCACTCAACATGGTGAACACTGTGAATAAGAGAGGTAGCCATCACTGAGTGAGAGGAACACACCAGCTCATCCACAACCACCTCACTCATCATGGTGAACACTGTGAATAGGAGATAGACCATCACTGAGTGAGAGGAACCCACCAGCCCATCCACAGCCAACTCACTCATCATGGTGAACACTGTGAATAAGAGATTGACCATCACTGAGTGAGCGGAACCCACCAGCTCATCCACAACCACCTCACTCATCATGGTGAACACTGTGAATAAGAGAGGTAGCCATCACTGAGTGAGGGGAACCCACCAGCTCATCCATAACCACCTCACTCATCATGGTGAACACTGTGAATTAGAGAGTTAGCCATCACTGAATGAGGGGAACACACCAGCTCATCCACAACCACCTCACTCATCATGGTGAACACTGTGAATAAGAGAGGTAGCCATCACTGAGTGAGAGGAACCCACCAGCCCATCCACAGCCACCTCACTCATCATGGTGAACACTGTGAATAAGAGATTGACCATCACTGAGTGAGGGGAACCCACCAGCTCATCCACAACCACCTCACTCATCATTGTGAACACTGTGAATAAGAGTGTTAGCCATCACTGAGTGAGCGGAACCCACCAGCTCATCCACAACCACCTCACTCATCATGGTGAATACTATGAATAACAGAGGTAGCCATCACTGAATGAGGGGAACTCACCAGATCATCCACAACCACATCACTCATCATAATGAACACTGTGAATAAGAGAGGTAGCCATCACTGAGTGAGAGGAAACCACCAGCTCATCCACAACCACCTCACTCATCACGGTGAACACAGTGAATAAGAGAGGTAGCCATCACTGAGTGAGGGGAAACCACCAGCTCATCCACAACCACCTCACTCATCATAGTGAACACCGTGAATAAGAGAGTTAGCCATCACTGAGTGAGGTGAACCCTCCAGTTCATCCACAACCACCTCACTCATCATGGTGAACACTGTGAATAAGATAGGTAGCCATCACTGAGTGAGGGGAACCCACCAGCTCATCAACAACCACCTCAATCATCATGGTGAACACTGTGAATAAGAGATAGACCATCACTGAGTGAGGGGAACCCACCAGCTCATCCACAACCACCTCACTCATCATGGTGAACACTTTAAATAGGAGATAGACTCTCACTGAGTGAGGGGAACCCACCAGCTCATCCACAACCTCCTCACTCATCATGGTGAACACTGTGAATAAGAGAGGTAGCCGTCACTGAATGAAGGGAAGCCACCAGCTCATCCACAAAAACCTCACTCATCATGGTGAACACTGTGAATAGGAGATAGACCATCACTTAGTCAAGGGAACCCACCAGCTCATCCACAACCACCTCACTCATCTTGGTGAACACTGTGAATAAGAGAGGTAGCCATCTCTGAGTGAGGGGAACCCACCAGCTCATCCACAACCACATCACTCATCATGGTGAACACTGTGAATAAGAGAGGTAGCCATCACTGAGTGAGAGGAACCCACCAGCTCATCGACAACCACATCACTCATCATGGAGAACACTGTGAATTAGAGAGGTATCCATCACTGAATGAGGGGAACACACCAGCTCTTCCACAACCACCTTACTCATCATGGTGAACACTGTGAATAAGAGAAAGACCATCACTGAATGAAGGGAACAAACCAGCTCATCCACAACCACCTCACTCATCATGGTGAACACTGTGAATTAGAGAGGTAGCCATCACTGAATGAGGGGAACTCAACAGCTCATCCACAACCACCTCACTCATCATGGTGAACACTGTGAATAAGAGATTGACCATCACTGAGTGAGCGGAACCCACCAGCTCATCCACAACCACCTCACTCATCATGGTGAATACTGTGAATAAGAGAGGTAGCCATCACTGAGTGAGAGGAACCCACCAGCTCATCCACAACCACCTCACTCATCATTGTGAACACTGTGAAAAAGAGAGGTAGCCATCATTGAGTGAGAGGAATCCACAACCACCTCACTCATCATGGTGAACACTGTGAATAAGAGATTGACCATCACTGAGTGAGGGGAACCCACCAGCTCATCCACAACCACCTCACTCATCATTGTGAACACTGTGAATAAGACTGTTAGCCATCACTGAGTGAGCGGAACCCACCAGCTCATCCTCAACCACCTCACTCATCATGGTGAATACTGTGAATAACAGAGGTAGCCATCACTGAATGAGGGGAATCACCAGCTCATCCACAACCACATCACTCATCATAATGAACACTGTGAATAAGAGAGGTAGCCATCACTGAGTGAGAGGAACCCACCAGCTCATCCACAACCACCTCACTCATCATTGTGAACACTGTGAATAAGAGAGGTAGCCATCATTGAGTGAATGGAACCCACCAGCTGATCCACAACCACCTCACTCATCATGGTGAACACTGTGAATAAGAGATAGACCATCACTGAGTCAAGGGAACCCACCAGCTCATCCACAAACACCTCACTCATCATGGTGAACACTGTGAATAAGAGAGGTAGCCATCACTGAGAGAGGGGAACCCACCAGCTCATCCATAACCACATCACTCATCATGGTGAACACTATGAATAAGAGAGGTAGCCATCACTGAGAGAGGGGAACCCACCAGCTCATCAACAACCACCTTACTCTTCATGGTGAACACTGTGAATAGGAGATAGACCATCAGTGAGTGAGGGGAACCCACCAGCTCATCCACAACCACCTCACTCATCATGGAGAACACTGTGAATTAGAGAGGTAGCCATCACTGAATGAGGGGAACACACCAGCTCTTCCACAACCACCTCACTCATCATGGTGAACACTTTGAGTAGGAGATAGACTCTCACTGAGTGAGGGGAACCCACACAGCTCATCCACAACCTCCTCACTCATCATGGTGAACACTGTGAATAAGAGAGGTAGCCGTCACTGAATGAAGGGAAGCCACCAGCTCATCCACAACCACCTCACTCATCATGGTGAACACTATGAATAAGAAATGGACCATCACTGAGTGAGGGGAACCCACCAGCTCATACACAACCACCTCACTCATCATAGTGAACACTGTGAATAAGAGAGGTAGCCATCACTGAGTGAGGGGAACCCTCCAGTTCATCCACAACCACCTCACTCATCATAGTGAACATTGTGAATAAGAGAGGTAGCTATCACTGAGTGAGGGGAACCCAAAAGCTCATCCACAACCTCCTCACTCATCATGGTGAACACTGTGAATAGGAGATAGACCATCACTGAGTCAAGGGAACCCACCAGCTCATCCACAACCACCTCACTCATCATGGTGAACACTGTGAATAAGAGAGGTAGCCATCACTGAGTGAGGGGAACCCACCAGCTCATCCACAACCACATCACTCATCATGGTGAACACTGTGAATAAGAGAGGTAGCCATCACTGAGTGAGGGGAACCCACCAGCTCATCCATAACCACCTCACTCAACATGGTGAACACTGTGAATAAGAGATTGACCATCACTGAGTGAGGGGAACCCACCAGCTCATCCATAACCACCTCACCCATCATTGTGAACACTGTGAATAAGCGTGTTAGCCATCACTGAGTGAGCGGAACCCACCAGCTCATCCACAACCACCTCACTCATCATGGTGAACACTGTGAATAAGAGAGGTAGCCATCACTGAGTGAGGGGAACCCACCAGCTCATCCATAACCACATCACTCAACATGGTGAACACTGTGAATAAGAGAGGTAGCCATCACTGAGTGAGAGGAACACACCAGCTCATCCACAACCACCTCACTCATCATGGTGAACACTGTGAATAGGAGATAGACCATCACTGAGTGAGGGGAACTCACCAGATCATCCACAACCACATCACTCATCATAATGAACACTGTGAATAAGAGAGGTAGCCATCACTGAGTGAGAGGAAACCACCAGCTCATCCACAACCACCTCACTCATCACGGTGAACACAGTGAGTAAGAGAGGTAGCCATCACTGAGTGAGGGGAAACCACCAGCTCATCCACAACCACCTCACTCATCATAGTGAACACCGTGAATAAGAGAGTTAGCCATCACTGAGTGAGGGGAACCCTCCAGTTCATCCACAACCACCTCACTCATCATGGTGAACACTGTGAATAAGATAAGTAGCCATCACTGAGTGAGGGGAACCCACCAGCTCATCCACAACCACCTCACTCATCATAGTGAACATTGTGAATAAGAGAGGTAGCTATCACTGAGTGAGGGGAACCCACCAGCTCATCCACAACCACCTCACTCATCATGGTGAACACTTTGAATAGGAGATAGACTCTCACTGAGTGAGGGGAACCCACCAGCTCATCCACAACCTCCTCACTAATCATGGTGAACACTGTGAATAAGAGAGGTAGCCGTCACTGAATGAAGGGAAGCCACCAGCTCATCCACAACCACCTCACTCATCATGGTGAACACTGTGAATAAGAAATGGACCATCACTGAGTGAGGGGAACCCACCAGCTCATACACAACCACCTCACTCATCATAGTGAACACTGTGAATAAGAGAGGTATCCATCACTGAGTGAGGGGAACCCTCCAGTTCATCCACAACCACCTCACTCATCAGAGTGAACATTGTGAATAAGAGAGGTAGCTATCACTGAGTGAGGGGAACCCAAAAGCTCATCCACAACCTCCTCACTCATCATGGTGAACACTGTGAATAGGAGATAGACCATCACTGAATGAGGGGAACACACCAGCTCATCGACAACCACATCACTCATCATGGAGAACACTGTGAATTAGAGAGGTATCCATCACTGAATGAGGGGAACACACCATCTCTTCCACAACCACCTTACTCATCATGGTGAACACTGTGAATAAGAGAAAGACCATCACTGAATGAAGGGAACAAACCAGCTCATCCACAACCACCTCACTCATCATGGTGAACACTGTGAATAAGAGAGGTAGCCATCACTGAATGAGGGGAACTCACCAGCTCATCCACAACCACCTCACTCATCATGGTGAACACTGTGAATAAGAGATTGACCATCACTGAGTGAGGGGAACCCACCATCTCATCCACAACCACCTCACTCATCATTGTGAACACTGTGAATAAGACTGTTAGCCATCACTGAGTGAGCGGAACCCACCAGCTCATCCACAACCACCTCACTCATCATGGTGAATACTGTGAATAAGAGAGGTAGCCATCACTGAGTGAGAGGAACCCACCAGCTCATCCACAACCACCTCACTCATCATTGTGAACACTGTGAATAAGAGAGGTAGCCATCATTGAGTGAGAGGAATCCACAACCACCTCACTCATCATGGTGAATACTGTGAATAACAGAGGTAGCCATCACTGAGTGAGGGGAATCACCAGCTCATCCACAACCACATCACTCATCATAATGAACACTGTGAATAAGAGAGGTAGCCATCACTGAGTGAGAGGAACCCACCAGCTCATCCACAACCACCTCACTCATCATTGTGAACACTGTGAATAAGAGAGGTAGCCATCATTGAGTGAATGGAACCCACCAGCTGATCCACAACCACCTCACTCATCATGGTGAACACTGTGAATAAGAGATAGACCATCACTGAGTCAAGGGAACCCACCAGCTCATCCACAACCACCTCACTCATCATGGTGAACACTGTGAATAAGAGAGGTAGCCATAACTGAGAGAGGGGAACCCACCAGCTCATCCATAACCACATCACTCATCATGGTGAACACTATGAATAAGAGAGGTAGCCATCACTGAGTGAGCGGAACCCACCAGCTCATCCACAACCACCTCACTCATCATGGAGAACACTGTGAATTAGAGAGGTAGCCATCACTGAATGAGGGGAACACACCAGCTCTTCCACAACCACCTCACTCATCATGGTGAACACTTTGAATAGGAGATAGACTCTCACTGAGTGAGGGGAACCCACCAGCTCATCCACAACCTCCTCACTCATCATGGTGAACACTGTGAATAAGAAATGGACCATCACTGAGTGAGGGGAACCCACCAGCTCATACACAACCACCTCACTCATCATAGTGAACACTGTGAATAAGAGAGGTAGCCATCACTGAGTGAGGGGAACCCTCCAGTTCATCCACAACCACCTCACTCATCATAGTGAACATTGTGAATAAGAGAGGTAGCTATCACTGAGTGAGGGGAACCCAAAAGCTCATCCACAACCTCCTCACTCATCATGGTGAACACTGTGAATAGGAGATAGACCATCACTGAGTCAAGGGAACCCACCAGCTCATCCACAACCACCTCACTCATCATGGTGAACACTGTGAATAAGAGAGGTAGCCATCACTGAGTGAGGGGAACCCACCAGCTCATCCACAACCACATCACTCATCATGGTGAACACTGTGAATAACAGAGGTCGCCATCACTGAGTGAGAGGAACCCACCAGCTCATCGACAACCACATCACTCATCATGGAGAACACTGTGAATTAGAGAGGTATCCATCACTGAATGAGGGGAACACACCAGCTCTTCCACAACCACCTTACTCATCATGGTGAACACTGTAAATAAGAGAAAGACCATCACTGAATGAAGGGAACAAACCAGCTCATCCACAACCACCTCACTCATCATGGTGAACACTGTGAATAAGAGAGGTAGCCATCACTGAATGAGGGGAACTCACCAGCTCATCCACAACCACCTCACTCATCATGGTGAACACTGTGAATAAGAGATTGACCATCACTGAGTGAGAGGAACCCACCAGCTCATCCACAACCACCTCACTCATCATTGTGAACACTGTGAATAAGACTGTTAGCCATCAGTGAGTGAGCGGAACCCACCAGCTCATCCACAACTACCTCACTCATCATGGTGAATACTGTGAATAAGAGAGGTAGCCATCACTGAGTGAGAGGAACCCACCAGCTCATCCACAACCACCTCACTCATCATTGTGAACACTGTGAATAACAGAGGTAGCCGTCATTGAGTGAGAGGAATCCACAACCACCTCACTCATCATGGTGAACACTGTGAATAAGAGAGGTAGCCATCACTGAATGAGGGGAACTCACCAGCTCATCCACAACCACCTCACTCATCATGGTGAAAACTGTGAATAAGAGATTGACCATCACTGAGTGAGGGGAACCCACCAGCTCATCCACAACCACCTCACTCATCATTGTGAACACTGTGAATAAGACTGTTAGCCATCACTGAGTGAGCGGAACCCACCAGCTCATCCACAACTACCTCACTCATCATGGTGAATACTGTGAATAAGAGAGGTAGCCATCACTGAGTGAGAGGAACCCACCAGCTCATCCACAACCACCTCACTCATCATTGTGAACACTGTGAATAAGAGAGGTAGCCATCATTGAGTGAGAGGAATCCACAACCACCTCACTCATCATGGTGAACACTGTGAATAAGAGAGGTAGCCATCACTGAATGACGGGAACTCACCAGCTCATCCACAACCACCTCACTCATCATGGTGAACACTGTGAATAAGAGATTGACCATCACTGAGTGAGGGGAACCCACCAGCTCATCCACAACCACCTCACTCATCATTGTGAACACTGTGAATAAGACTGTTAGCCATCACTGAGTGAGCGGAACCCACCAGCTCATCCACAACCACCTCACTCATCATGGTGAATACTGTGAATAACAGAGGTAGCCATCACTGAATGAGGGGAATCACCAGCTCATCCACAACCACATCACTCATCATAATGAACACTGTGAATAAGAGAGGTAGCCATCACTGAGTGAGAGGAACCCACCAGCTCATCCACAACCACCTCACTCATCATGGTGAACACTGTGAATGAGAGAGGTAGCCATCACTGAGAGAGGGGAACCCACCAGCTCATCCATAACCACATCACTCATCATGGTGAACACTATGAATAAGAGAGGTAGCCATCACTGAGTGAGCGGAACCCACCAGCTCATCCACAACCACCTCACTCATCATGGTGAACACTGTGAATAAGAGAGGTAGCCATCACTGAGAGAGGGGAACCCACCAGCTCATCAACAACCACCTTACTCTTCATGGTGAACACTGTGAATAGGAGATAGACCATCAGTGAGTGAGGGGAACCCACCAGCTCATCCACAACCACCTCACTCATCATTGAGAACACTGTGAATTAGAGAGGTAGCCATCACTGAATGAGGGGATCACACCAGCTCTTCCACAACCACCTCACTCATCATGGTGAACACTGTGAATAAGAGAGGTAGCCATCACTGATTGAGGGGAACTCACCAGCTCATCCACAACCACCTCACTCATCATGGTGAACACTGTGAATAAGAGAGGTAGCCATCACTGAGTGAGAGGAATCCACCAGCTCATCCACAACCACCTCACTCATCATGGTGAACACTGTGAATAAGAGATTGACCATCACTGAGTGAGGGGAACCCACCAGCTCATCCACAACCACCTCACTCATCATTGTGAACACTGTGAATAAGAGAGGTAGCCATCACTGAGTGAGGGGAACACACCAGCTCATCCATAAACACATCACTCAACATGGTGAACACTGTGAATAAGAGAGGTAGCCATCACTGAGTGAGAGGAACACACCAGCTCATCCACAACCACCTCACTCATCATGGTGAACACTGTGAATAAGAGAGGTAGCCATCACTGAGAGAGGGGAACCCACCAGCTCATCAACAACCACCTTACTCTTCATGGTGAACACTGTGAATAAGAGAGGTAGCCATCACTGAATGAGGGGAACTCACCAGCTCATTCACAACCACATCACTCATCATGGTGAACACTGTGAATAAGAGAGGAAGCCATCACTGAGTGAGAGGAATCCACAACCACCTCACTCATCATGGTGAACACTGTGAATAAGAGATTGACCATCACTGAGTGAGGGGAACCCACCAGCTCATCCACAACCACCTCACTCATCATTGTGAACACTGTGAATAAGACTGTTAGCCATCACTGAGTGAGCGGAACCCACCAGCTCATCCACAACCACCTCACTCATCATGGTGAATACTGTGAATAACAGAGGTAGCCATCACTGAATGAGGGGAATCACCAGCTCACCCACAACCACATCACTCATCATAATGAACACTGTGAATAAGAGAGGTAGCCATCACTGAGTGAGAGGAACCCACCAGCTCATCCACAACCACCTCACTCATCATTGTGAACACTGTGAATAAGACTGTTAGCCATCACTGAGTGAAGGGAACACACCAGCTCATCCACAACCACCTCACTCATCATGGTGAATACTGTGAATAACAGAGGTAGCCATCACTGAATGAGGGGAATCACCAGCTCATCCACAACCACATCACTCATCATAATGAACACTGTGAATAAGAGAGGTAGCCATCACTGAGTGAGAGGAACCCACCAGCTCATCCACAACCACCTCACTCATCATTGTGAACACTGTGAATAAGAGAGGTAGCCATCACTGAGAGAGGGGAACCCACCAGCTCATCAACAACCACCTTACTCTTCATGGTGAACACTGTGAATAGGAGATAGACCATCAGTGAGTGAGGGGAACACACCAGCTCTTCCACAACCACCTCACTCATCATGGTGAACACTGTGAATAAGAGAGGTAGCCATCACTGATTGAGGGGAACTCACCAGCTCATCCACAAACACCTCACTCATCATGGTGAACACTGTGAATAAGAGATTGACCATCACTGAGTGAGGGGAACCCACCAGCTCATCCACAACCACCTCACTCATCAATGTGAACACTGTGAATAAGCGTGTTAGCCATCACTGAGTGAGCGGAACCCACCAGCTCATCCACAACCACCTCACTCATCATGGTGAACACTGTGAATAAGAGAGGTAGCCATCACTGAGTGAGGGGAACACACCAGCTCATCCATAAACCCATCACTCAACATGGTGAACACTGTGAATTAGAGAGGTAGCCATCACTGAGTGAGAGGAACACACCAGCTCATCCACAGCCACCTCACTCATCATGGTGAACACTGTGAATAAGAGATTGACCATCACTGAGTGAGGGGATCCCACCAGCTCATCCACAACCACCTCACTCATCATAGTGAACATTGTGAATAAGAGAGGTAGCTATCACTGAGTGAGGGGAACCCACCAGCTCATCCACAACCACCTCACTCATCATGGTGAACACTTTGAATAGGAGATAGAATCTCACTGAGTGAGGGGAACCCACCAGCTCATCCACAACCACCTCACTCATCATAGTGAACACTGTGAATAAGAGAGGTAGCCGTCACTGAATGAAGGGAAGCCACCAGCTCATCCACAACCACCTCACTCATCATGGTGAACACTGTGAATAAGAAATGGACCATCACTGAGTGAGGGGAACCCACCAACTCATCCACAACCACCTCACTCACCATGGTGAACACTGTGAATAAGAGAGGTAGCCATCACTGAGTGAGCGGAACCCACCAGCTCATCCACAACCACCTCACTCATCATGGTAAACACTGTGAATAAGAGATGTAGCCATTACTGAGTGAGGGGAACCCACCAGCTCATCCACAACCACCTCACTCACCATGGTGAACACTGTGAATAAGAGAGGTAGCCATCACTGAGTGAGGGGAACCCACCAGCTCATCCATAAACACATCACTCAACATGGTGAACACTGTGAATAAGAGAGGTAGCGATCATTGAGTGAGAGGAACACACCAGCTCATCCACAACCACCTCACTCATCATGGTGAACACTGTGAATAAGAGATTGACCATCACTGAGTGAGTGGAACCCACCAGCTCATCCACAACCTCCTCAGTCATCATTGTGAACACTGTGAATAAGAGGTAGCCGTCACTGAGTGAAGGGAAGCCACCAGCTCATCCACAACCACCTCAATCTTCATGGTGAACACTGTGAAAAAGAGATAGACCACTACTGAGTGAAGGGAACCCACCAGCTCATCCACAACCACCTCACTCATCATGGTGAACACTGTGAATAAGAGAGGTAGCCATCACTAAGTGAGGGGAACCCACCAGCTCATCAACAACCACCTCACTCATCATGGTGAACACTGTGAATAAGAGAGGAAGCCATCACTGAGTGAGAGGAATCCACAACCACCTCACTCATCATGGTGAACACTGTGAATAAGACTGTTAGCCATCACTGAGTGAGCGGAACCCACCAGCTCATCCACAACCACCTCACTCATCATGGTGAATACTGTGAATAACAGAGGTAGCCATCACTGAATGAGGGGAATCACCAGCTCATCCACAACCACATCACTCATCATAATGAACACTGTGATAAGAGAGGTAGCCATCACTGAGTGAGAGGAACCCACCAGCTCATCCACAACCACCTCACTCATCATGGTGAACACTGTGAATAAGAGAGGTAGCCATCATTGAGTGAATGGAACCCACCAGCTGATCCACAACCACCTCACTCATCATGGTGAACACTTTGAATAGGAGATAGAATCTCACTGAGTGAGGGGAACCCACCAGCTCATCCACAACCACCTCACTCATCATAGTGAACACTGTGAATAAGAGAGGTAGCCGTCACTGAATGAAGGGAAGCCACCAGCTCATCCACAACCACCTCACTCATCATGGTGAACACTGTGAATAAGAAATGGACCATCACTGAGTGAGGGGAACCCACCAGCTCATCCACAACCACCTCACTCACCATGGTGAACACTGTGAATAAGAGAGGTAGCCATCACTGAGTGAGGGGAACCCACCAGCTCATCCATAAACACATCACTCAACATGGTGAACACTGTGAATAAGAGAGGTAGCCATCATTGAGTGAGAGGAACACACCAGCTCATCCACAACCACCTCACTCATCATGGTGAACACTGTGAATAAGAGATTGACCATCACTGAGTGAGTGGAACCCACCAGCTCATCCACAACCACCTCAGTCATCATTGTGAACACTGTGAATAAGAGTGTTAGCCATCACTGAGTGAGCGGAACCCACCAGCTCATCCACAACCACCTCACTCATCATGGTAAACACTGTGAATAAGAGATGTAGCCATTACTGAGTGAGGGGAACCCACCAGCTCATCCACAACCACCTCACTCATCATGGTGAATTAGAGAGTTAGCCATCACTGAATGAGGGGAACACACCAGCTCTTCCACAACCACCTCACTCATCATGGTGAACACTGTGAATAAGAGAGGTAGCCGTCACTGAGTGAAGGGAAGCCACCAGCTCATCCACAACCACCTCAATCATCATGGTGAACACTGTGAAAAAGAGATAGACCACTACTGAGTGAAGGGAACCCACCAGCTCATCCACAACCACCTCACTCATCATGGTGAACACTGTGAATAAGAGAGGTAGCCATCACTAAGTGAGGGGAACCCACCAGCTCATCAACAACCACCTCACTCATCATGGTGAACACTGTGAATAAGAGAGGAAGCCATCACTGAGTGAGAGGAATCCACAACCACCTCACTCATCATGGTGAACACTGTGAATAAGACTGTTAGCCATCACTGAGTGAGCGGAACCCACCAGCTCATCCACAACCACCTCACTCATCATGGTGAATACTGTGAATAACAGAGGTAGCCATCACTGAATGAGGGGAATCACCAGCTCATCCACAACCACATCACTCATCATAATGAACACTGTGATAAGAGAGGTAGCCATCACTGAGTGAGAGGAACCCACCAGCTCATCCACAACCATCTCACTCATCATTGTGAACACTGTGAATAAGAGAGGTAGCCATCATTGAGTGAATGGAACCCACCAGCTGATCCACAACCACCTCACTCATCATGGTGAACACTGTGAATAAGAGATAGACCATCACTGAGTCAAGGGAGCCCACCAGCTCATCCACAACCACCTCACTCATCATGGTGAACACTGTGAATAAGAGAGGTAGCCATCACTGAGTGAGCGGAACCCACCAGCTCATCCACAACCACCTTACTCTTCATGGTGAACACTGTGAATAGGAGATAGACCATCAGTGAGTGAGGGGAACCCACCAGCTCATCCACAACCACCTCACTCATCATGGTGAACACTGTGAAAAAGAGATAGACCACTACTGAGTGAAGGGAACCCACCAGCTCTTCCACAACCACCTCTCACATCATGGTGAACACTGTGAATAAGAGAGGTAGCCATCACTGAGTGAGAGGAACCCACCAGCTGATCCACAAACACCTCACTCATCATGGTGAACACTGTGAATAAGAGATAGACCATCACTGAGTCAAGGGAGCCCACCAGCTCATCCACAACCACCTCACTCATCATGGTGAACACTGTGAATAAGAGAGGTAGCCATCACTGAGTGAGCGGAACCCACCAGCTCATCCACAACCACCTCACTCATCATGGTGAAAACTATGAATAACAGAGGTAGCCATAACTGAATGAGGGGAACTCACCAGCTCATCCACAACCACATCACTCATCACAATGAACACTGTGAATAAGAGAGGTAGCCATCACTGAGTGAGAGGAAACCACCAGCTCATCCACAACCACCTCACTCATCACGGTGAACACTGTGAATAAGAGAGGTAGCCATCACTGAGTGAGGGGAAACCACCAGCTCATCCACAACCACCTCACTCATCATGGTGAACACTGTGAATAAGAGAGGTAGCTGTCACTGAGTGAAGGGAACCAACCAGCTCATCCACAACAACCTCATTCATCATGGTGAACACTGTGAATAAGAAATGGACCATCACTGAGTGAGGGGAACCCACCAGCTCATCCACAACCACCTCACTCATCTTGGTGAACACTTTGAACAGGAGATAGACTCTCACTGAGTGAGGGGAACCCACCAGCTCATCCACAACCACCTCAATCGTCATGGTGAACACTGTGAAAAAGAGATAGACCACTACTGAGTGAAGGGAATCCACCAGCTCATCCACAACCACCTCACTCATCATGGTGAACACTGTGAATAGGAGATAGACCATCACTGAGTGAGGGGAACACACCAGCTCTTCCACAACCACCTCACTCATCATGGTGAACACTGTGAATTAGAGAGGTAGCCATCACTGAATGAGGGGAACTCACTAGCTCATCCACAAAAACATCACCCATCATGGTGAACACTGTGAATAAGAGAGGTAGCCATCACTGAGTGAGAGGAACCCACCAGCTCATCCACAACCACTTCACTCATCATGGTGAACACTGTGAACAAGAGATTGACCATCACTGAGTGAGTGGAACCCACCAGCTCATCCACAACCTCCTCAGTCATCATTGTGAACACTGTGAATAAGAGTGTTAGCCATCACTGAGTGAGCGGAACCCACCAGCTCAACCACAACCACATCACTCAACATGGTGAACACTGTGAATAAGAGAGGTAGCCATCACTGAGTGAGAGGAACCCACCAGCTCATCCACAACCACCTTACTCTTCATGGTGAACACTGTGAATAGGAGATAGACCATCACTGAGTGAGGGGAACCCACCAGCTCATCCACAACCACCTCACTCATCATGGTGAACACTGTGAATTAGAGAGTTAGCCATCACTGAATGAGGGGAACACACCAGCTCTTCCACAACCACCTCACTCATCATGGTGAACACTGTGAATAATAGAGGTAGCCGTCACTGAGTGAAGGGAAGCCACCAGCTCATCCACAACCACCTCAATCATCATGGTGAACACTGTGAAAAAGAGAGGTAGCCATCACTGAGTGAGGGGAACCCACCAGCTCATCCATAACCACATCACTCATCATGGTGAACACTATGAATAAGAGAGGTAGCCATCACTGAGTGAGGGGAACCCACCAGCTCATCAACAACCACCTCACTCATCATGGTGAACACTGTGAATAAGAGAGGTAGCCATCACTGAGTGAGGGGAACCCACCAGCTCATCCATAACCACATCACTCATCATGGTGAACACTGTGAATTAGAGAGTTAGCCATCACTGAATGAGGGGAACACACCAGCTCTTCCACAACCACCTCACTCATCATGGTGAACACTGTGAATAATAGAGGTAGCCGTCACTGAGTGAAGGGAAGCCACCAGCTCATCCACAACCACCTCAATCATCATGGTGAACACTGTGAAAAAGAGAGGTAGCCATCACTGAGTGAGGGGAACCCACCAGCTCATCCATAACCACATCACTCATCATGGTGAACACTATGAATAAGAGAGGTAGCCATCACTGAGTGAGGGGAACCCACCAGCTCATCAACAACCACCTCACTCATCATGGTGAACACTGTGAATAAGAGAGGTAGCCATCACTGAGTGAGGGGAACCCACCAGCTCATCCATAACCACATCACTCATCATGGTGAACACTATGAATAAGAGAGGTAGCCATCACTGAGTGAGGGGAACCCACCAGCTCATCAACAACCACCTCAATCATCATGGTGAACACTGTGAATAAGAGATAGACCATCACTGAATGAGGGGAACCCACCAGCTCATCCACAACCACCCCACTCATCATAGTGAACACTGTGAATAGGAGATAGACCATCAGTGAGTGAGGGGAACCCACCAGCTCATCCACAACCACCTCACTCATCATGGAGAACACTGTGAATTAGAGAGGTAGCCATCACTGAATGAGCGGAACACACCAGCTCTTCCACAACCACCTCACTCATCATGATGAACACTGTGAATAAGAGAGGTAGCCATCACTGAATGAGGGGAACTCACCAGCTCATCCACAACCACATCACTCAACATGGTGAACACTGTGAATTAGAGAGTTAGCCATCACTGAATGAGGGGAACACACCAGCTCTTCCACAACCACCTCAATCATCATGGTGAACACTGTGAAACAGAGATAGACCACTACTGAGTGAAGGGAACCCACCAGCTCATCAACAACCACCTCACTCATCATGGTGAACACTGTGAATAAGAGAGGAAGCCATCACTGAGTGAGAGGAATCCACAACCACCTCACTCATCATGGTGAACACTGTGAATAAGACTGTTAGCCATCACTGAGTGAGCGGAACCCACCAGCTCATCCACAACCACCTCACTCATCATGGTGAATACTGTGAATAACAGAGGTAGCCATCACTGAATAAGGGGAATCACCAGCTCATCCACAACCACATCACTCATCATAATGAACACTGTGAATAAGAGAGGTAGCCATCACTGAGTGAGAGGAACCCACCAGCTGATCCACAACCACCTCACTCATCATGGTGAACACTGAATAAGAGATAGACCATCACTGAGTCAAGGGAGCCCACCAGCTCATCCACAACCACCTCACTCATCATGGTGAACACTGTGAATAAGAGAGGTAGCCATCACTGAGTGAGGGGAACCCACCAGCTCATCCACAACCACCTCACTCATCATGGTGAAAACTATGAATAACAGAGGTAGCCATAACTGAATGAGGGGAACTCACCAGCTCATCCACAACCACATCACTCATCACAATGAACACTGTGAATAAGAGAGGTAGCCATCACTGAGTGAGAGGAAACCACCAGCTCATCCACAACCACCTCACTCATCACGGTGAACACTGTGAATAAGAGAGGTAGCCATCACTGAGTGAGGGGAAACCACCAGCTCATCCACAACCACCCCACTCATCATGGTGAACACTGTGAATAAGAGAGGTAGCTGTGACTGAGTGAAGGGAACCAACCAGCTCATCCACAACAACCTCATTCATCATGGTGAACACTGTGAATAAGAAATGGACCATCACTGAGTGAGGGGAACCCACCAGCTCATCCACAACCACCTCACTCATCATAGTGAACACTATGAATAAGAGAGGTAGCCATCACTGAGTTAGGGGAACCCTCCAGTTCATCCATAACCACCTCACTCATCATGGTGAACACTGTGAATAATAGAGGTAGCCATCACTGAGTGAGCGGAACCCACCAGCTCATCAACAACCACCTCAATCATCATGGTGAACACTGTGAATAAGAGATAGACCATCACTGAATGAGGGGAACCCACCAGCTCATCCACAACCACCTCACTCATCACAGTGAACATTGTGAATAAGAGAGGTAGCTATCACTGTGTGAGGGGAACCCACCAGCTCATCCACAACCACCTCACTCATCTTGGTGAACACTTTGAATAGGAGATAGACTCTCACTGAGTGAGGGGAACCCACCAGCTCATCCACAACCACCTCAATCGTCATGGTGAACACTGTGAAAAAGAGATAGACCACTACTGAATGAAGGGAACCCACCAGCTCATCCACAACCACCTCACTCATCATGGTGAACACTGTGAATAGGAGATAGACCATCACTGAGTGAGGGGAACACACCAGCTCTTCCACAACCACCTCACTCATCATGGTGAACACTGTGAATTAGAGAGGTAGCCATCACTGAATGAGGGGAACTCACTAGCTCATCCACAAAAACATCACCCATCATGGTGAACACTGTGAATAAGAGAGGTAGCCATCACTGAGTGAGAGGAACCCACCAGCTCATCCACAACCACTTCACTCATCATGGTGAACACTGTGAACAAGAGATTGACCATCACTGAGTGAGTGGAACCCACCAGCTCATCCACAACCTCCTCAGTCATCATTGTGAACACTGTGAATAAGAGTGTTAGCCATCACTGAGTGAGCGGAACCCACCTGCTCATCCACAACCACATCACTCAACATGGTGAACACTGTGAATAAGAGAGGTAGCCATCACTGAGTGAGAGGAACCCACCAGCTCATCCACAACCACCTTACTCTTCATGGTGAACACTGTGAATAGGAGATAGACCATCACTGAGTGAGGGGAACCCACCAGCTCATCCACAACCACCTCACTCATCATGGTGAACACTGTGAATTAGAGAGTTAGCCATCACTGAATGAGGGGAACACACCAGCTCTTCCACAACCACCTCACTCATCATGGTGAACACTGTGAATAAGAGAGGTAGCCATCACTGAGTGAGGGGAACCCACCAGCTCATCCATAACCACATCACTCATCATGGTGAACACTATGAATAAGAGAGGTAGCCATCACTGAGTGAGCGGAACCCACCAGCTCATCCACAACCACCTCACTCATCATGGTGAACACTGTGAATAAGAGAGGTAGCCATCACTGAGTGAGGGGAACCCACCAGCTCATCCATAACCACATCACTCATCATGGTGAACACTATGAATAAGAGAGGTAGCCATCACTGAGTGAGCGGAACCCACCAGCTCATCCACAACCACCTCACTCATCATGGTGAACACTGTGAATAAGAGAGGTAGCCATCACTGAGAAAGGGGAACCCACCAGTTCATCAACAACCACCTTACTCTTCATGGTGAACACTGTGAATAGGAGATACACCATCAGTGAGT